>NC_136518.1:42447464-42532464 GCF_053919585.1 Euprymna scolopes
TATGTAGAGAGAGAGAGAGATGTGTGTTCTCTTTTATAGATATATAGATATATACATACACACGCACACAAAAAGGAGGTTTTTAATATTAATGTCAAAGCAAGAAAAAACTCAGCTTTATTGGTACATATATGTGTGTGTGTGTGTGTGTGTGCGTGTGTGTGTGTGTGTGTGTGTGTGTACGTCGGTTTCGTAAACGTGTTACAGGCGTAGATAAATGATGATCAGTTCAATTTTTTCTGCATGGAGGAAATCAGTGACGCATCTCTGCTTCCGACGTACATTCACAACAGGGATTGCTTTCTGAGAGAGATAAAATTTTCAGGTCCTAAATGCATAAGTTCAGGTATTTTTACATAACAAATATAACAAAATATCAATACGTATAGTGTATATGTTTATATATTATCTCTGTTTTTTTTCTTATTTGGTGACGTGTGGGAATACTAAATGTTTTTGAAAAAAAACATTTATAAATTAACTTCTTTTCGACTGCACCTTCGTTCTTTATACGTGTAATGAAGGGGTGTATGCGCCATGTGGAAGGAGTTGGGGAAGGCGATGGGAGAACAAAATATACCTAATGAAAAGGTATCGTCTAAGATTTGAGGTGGTGGGTAACTTGATTTAAATAGTTGGCACACACACACATATACATATATATACACATATATATATATATATATATATATATATATATATATATATATATATATATATATATATATATATAGATAAAGGGCTTAAATTAAATTTTAAAATGCAAGAGTCTAGTAGCATAGGTCCTCCGTCCTTTCAACAGAAACATTCATCCGGAAAGCGTCCATAATATAATAGAACTTACGTTTGATTTTATATGCCGGGCCTTTCTGCTTGTGTGGTAATAAACCTTCTCAAATGCACGCGTAATGTTAGGCTGTATAAGGTGTTAACTTTGGTCAAAATTAGCCGTTCCTTCTTTCATCAGATATTTTCGATTATCGATATTGACTGAATACATTCCGATAGAAAATTATTAAAGAACAGTGTCAGATACATAAATTACATTTGTGTGAAATTAAATAAATGGCCCGGCCGTTTCGAAGTCTATCATACACGCATAAACAAATTTCATTATATATATATATATATATATATATATATATATATATATATATATATATATATATATATATATACGTGTGTGTGTGTTATACTTGATGGTGAGGCCAGCATTTTGCTCCGTACGTCAAGTGTTATCTTGAGAATCAACTCTACAAATTAAATCCTAAGACGATTTACAGACAATATTTCAGCGCCATTACAAACACGTTTACCTGCAAGTATTCGTAGTGAAAACGGTTCGCCGGCGAAGTATTTGTTTCTCCCCTCCTGTCTCTCATTTTATTGATATTTCCTCTCTCTATCTCTATCTATATCTGCATCAATCTTGCTAAGGTTTTGAATTACACTTTTCTCCCTCTTTAGGTTCTCTTGCTCTTCTATCTCTCTTTTTGTCCTTTCCTTATCATTACTTGGGTGCTTATTATCATTCAATATGTAGTAATGTGTATGTAGTAACATATTAACATATCAATATTTCTGCCGTTCTCTCCTCTTTGACACACATACACTCTTCACTATCACTATCTTTCCTTTTTCTCCTCTTTCTCTTTTTCTCTCAGTTCTCTTTCAATCTTCTCACTTTTTTTTCCTTTTAGCTCAATATCTAATAATCTATCAATTCTTTTTATCCGCCCTGTCGACCTTTCCACCATATTCCCCTGTCCTTATATCTGTCTATACCTCTCTCTATCTATTTATTAATTTATCTAGCTAGCTAGCTAGCTAGCTAGCTAGATAGATAGATAGATATATAGATAGATACCTAGCTAGCTATGTGTCTCTCGTTAAATATAATATTTTACTTGTTACCACAATATGGCATAGTAGATAAGCTTCTTTTAAATGTGGGTAAAATAGACTGGAAAACAAAAGTGAATTTTTCTTTATAGTTATTACTATATCTATGCCTGACAACAGAACAGGCATTGTCGTACCTTCCTCACAATAACACGTTCCGTTTCTCTCTGCCCTTCTGTTTTTCTCTTTCTCTCTCTCTCTCTCTCTCTCTCTCTCTCTCTCTCTCTATCTATCTATTTATCTATCTATCTCTTTCTGCCTCTTTATCAATCTTTCTATATCTAATTTATTTTGTAATCCGCATTCTTCTCTTCCACAACAGTTATCTCCCTTTATCCTCTTCTCTTTCCGTCTCTCTCTTTCTCCCTCTATTATCTATCGATTATTACTATACCTATAACTGAGAACAGCACACATATTACCTTATCTTTCTCATGCTAATACGCTGCATTTCTTCCTGGTTCTCTGTTACGTTCTCTCTCTCCATTTCCCCCGCTTTCTCTCTCTCTCTCTATATATATATATATATTTATCTATTTGTTTCGGTCTTTCTCTCTCTCGCTATCTATTCCTGTCTATCTGTCTCTCTCTCCCTCTCTCTCTCTCTCTCTCTCTCTATATATATATATATATATATATATATATATATAATTATACATATATATATACACATATATATATGGGGGGATTCTTTATCAAGTTATCTATATCTTATTTATTTTGCTATCTTGCATTCTTCTCTTCCATAACAGTTATTCCTGTTTATCCTCTCCTTTCTCTATGTATGTATGTATGTATGTATCTATCTGTCTATCTATCTACCTATCTGTCTATCTATTTATTCATCTGTCTATTTGATAACTGGTGCCTTTCCCTTCCATATTCCTTCTATTTCTTAGATTCTTGGGCCTATGGACAATATACCAGTATAAAATGGTCGAATATGATAAATATTGTAAGATAGACATCAAATTAACTTTAGAAGCTGCAATTCCCGCTTATAAATTGTCATCTGTGAATTCTATTTCTTGACTGGCACTTTAAAGTTGCACTGGGGCGGGTATAGGTCTGGTCTGCATGTGCGGATCTGCCAGCAAATGTACGTCCGGCCTATTCTTGGAAACGATTCCACGATGCTCCCTAGTTACCGTGGCAGAAGCACGTGTATCTACATTCTAGGCCAGAGAAGGTGAGGAACAGACAAATGGACTTTGTTAAACTCTGGAAATATTCGAATTTAGCGCCTATAGAATGTAGATTGAAAACGAGCAGCACGGACTTTAATTATCCGGACGAAGCGGACAAGGCATAGAAATGGAAGGCAGAAGTGAAGTTAAATAAATCTATATTACATATCACTTTGCGGTAGTAGGCTTTTGGAGTTAATTATAAACATGTTTTACTAAGTACATAATGTTATTGAAGTATGATTGTAATAGTTTGACATTGGAGATTAATAGTACATCAGTTAGTGCTATAAAATTGTATTATATTCTTCGATGAAGTTAACTCGAATTAAATGATGAACAGGACGCCTCATAGACAAAGGTCAGCAGACTTCAGGCAGGGGGAGTGCAAACGAATTGAGTTAACAAACAACTTAGCGGAATTGGCGTATTAGAGAACACGAGGTATTATTAGTCTGGATGGAAAATGCATAGCGAGCGGACGCAATTGGGGTTGTCTTAAAATCCATTAACGACACCAAGTGTAACATGACTTGAACTATGTGAAATCAAATTTAGTAGTTTGAGTTCTATTCTTCAAAGTTGAATCCAAACGCTCATATTAAGAAAATGCTTCAATAAATTAATGGTCGCTTTAATTTATGAAATGTTTATTTGATCAAATCGATGCTTTGTTTAGAAAAACGATTATTATTTTTCGTCAGTCTTTTCCTATCTGACCTCAACTCATGAAACAATAGAAACGTCCATTTATTGAGTTGGCATATGCTGTATACGCTATAATGATTATGATCAAATTAATACAGAAAATGAAAATGATTTGATAAATCGACATAACCAATTTAGTCACTTGAATAAATACTAAATCAGGTTTGATATAATTTTGCTATTCAGCACACACATAAAATATTTATTAAAGATTAAATCTTTTTAAGGGAAATAGATAAAGAAAATAAGGGTTGAAACAAAAAAAAAAACGATATGAGACTGTGGCATCCGAATGGAATAATTATGATATTATTATATTTCAAATTAGTCGAAGAAATCCACATTATAAGTAATTTTTTGGGGTTACATGATACAAAATTGATTACATATTCCGCTAACAAAAGGACAAAACTATCCTATATTTCAAACAAATAATTTGTCGTAGCAGCTAGGTGCACAACAGTTCTTTATCTTTATTCCAACTTCACCCTTAAAATATCATTTAAACTTTTTTTATATTCCAGCTATCTTGATTTTGTCAAGAATATTTCGCTAATTTGTATAGTCATTTTAAACGATTGGATTTTATTATACAAAACAGAACATCTTTCTACGGATATTTTTACACCAACAAAAAATGAGGCATAATAAATCTATAACTCTCTATTCTCAAAGTATAATTACCAATTACTCTGGATGTTATATCGAAAAGAATTGGAATTTTACTTCAATGTGGATTTTGTCTATCAATTTGAAATCTAATAACATCATCCCATTCTATTTAAGTATTATTAATCTATTCGGATACCAAAATCTCATATCCTTTTTGTTTCAATCAATTTTTTTCTCTATTGCTCTTAAAAAGATTTATTCTTTAATATATTTTCTATGTATGTGTTGAATAACAGAATTATATCAAACAAGATTTAATATTTTGCTAATGACTTTAGTTAGAGGAAATGAGCCTACATCGAAAATACATGGATTAAGGAAATTACTTTGAATTGTATTTTTTGTTTAAATAATAAATATTTGTTTGGAAAAATATATTTTTCTGAATGAAATTTAACTATAAATAAATATAAATTTTAGTTTTCTCTACCTTGTATATTTGGCAATTCTTCTTTTGGTTGAGATTGTCTTATATAAAAAAAATATTACCTCCCAATAATATTTTGTAAGGCTTGATACCACAAGATTCAATAATCTGTGATCCCATTCATCTTATTACTCTAATATATACAGCCTGTCCAAAACTCACTCAAAAGTTTGGAACATAAACAGATGCTTTATTTTTTATGATATATTTTTGTAATTTAAAAACAATCTGACTATTGGGGGATTTTGCTTTAAAAGTAATGCAAATTTCAATATTTATTTTTGTAAAATAATGTCTTTTAAATGTTGCCTATTTCCAGCTTCGCGTATTTGTTCTTTTTCCAAAACATTATTCATGACAGATTGCAGAATCTTTGGATTGCGATTTAACTCCCTTATTTCTCTCCTGATGTTTTCCTCCAATTCTTGCAGGGTTTGGGTGTATGTTAACATAGACTGTTTCTTTAAGATATGCTCAAAAGTAAAAGTCAGCGGCATTTAAGTTTGGGTTACGTGATAGATATTTGATATTGACCCCTGATTTCGGTGAAACAATTTTACAACTTGCGTACGTTGTTAAATGCTATACTTACCTATAATTGATCTGCATCATATTATCTGTAAAATATCTGAAATAGAGGACAAATAATCATTAATGGTAAGATGACCATGATTTTTAACCTCCGGTGACCTTTTGGCAACCCTATATATATAATAGGGTTGCCAAAAGGTCACCGGAGGGTTAAAAGTCATGGTCATCTTACCATTAATGATTATTTTTTTAGACAAAGTCAAACTTTTCCCTACACATGGCTACTATATAGCTTTAAGTCTTTGATCTCAGTTCAGTTTATTTATTTCGTCGATTGTAAAACAAGCGCCCATTGAATGGTTGAAATGTTATTTGAGGTTAATCATTTTATTCCTTTTCACGCAGCTAACGTTGTGGGCTAGTGGAGATTTTATGGCATTAGTAGTTTCACAAATATATTTAAAATGAACTTTATACGGAACTTCAGTTTCATACAGAGAGGAACTAATGTTATCTTCTTCGTATAATTTCTTGATGCACAGGCTGTTTCACAATCGGCATCAATATTAGAGTTATATAGTGAAACAGTCTTTATTTAAGACGTAAGTCATCAGTAACCTATTATAAAACCTATGAATACGATTCTATTCGTTTAAGTACATCTCCATTGTGAGAGTCAATTGCCATTCAAGTCCATTGGATCATTTTAGTATTCTATCTTCATTTTGATATAATATTCTTACTTATATATAAAATGCACTTTGTATGTGTGTGTGTATATGTCTCTGTATGCCTGGGTTCATTCGCTATGGACAATGAAACATTTTGGCCGATTTTTTCACACAAATATACTTCATGTGTCTGGCAGTGTTTTAGATAGGTTTTGTGTCGGATTGTTTCTCGATGAGTATCATCGATAAGTAAGTGTTTCCGATAAGTATATCGATGAGTCGATAATTGAAAAAAATCCGATTAAAGAACGAACAGTCTGATTTTGACCAAAATTACATCTTTATACAGCCTAACATTACCAGCGTATTCAGGAAGTTTTTTTTTTTTGTATTTTTTATAACCACCCAAGGAAAAGGGTCCGGTGTATAAAATCTACAGTAAGTTCTTAGGTAGAACAGGGGCGCGTTCAAAATGAATGTTTCTGTTTAGAGCACAAGTGAACTATGATACTTGAATTTTGAATTAAAAACTTTAATTCAAACTATTATATAAAATAGGTTTATAAAAGGAACAGCAGATTCTCTAGAGTATAATGTAGATTACAATGGATTGTGGACTCAATCATATATGAAACTCTATCTCGATGCACTGCGAAGGGACCCCGATTGGAATAGGTAATCAATCGATTTGATTATAAAATAGGCGATTTCGCCAATTTCGATGAAAATAGAAGTATTAAAAGCGTGAAAAATTCTTTGATCCTGATTCAGTATTGGACAACGTCGGGTCTTCCTGCTAGTTAATTTATACAATAGAATGTATTTGATAGTTCTTCCATGAACGCAAATATAAGCACCCTGTAATAATGTCTAAAATAAACATTTGTTTTTGTTCTTGCCTTTGTTATATTTTACATTTTTCAATAATGATATTAAATGAGCATTAAGCATAAGCAGAACCATGACCTCTAAGTTTAAGTGCAATGTATTAGCAAAGCTTGTTCCGAGTCGGAAAGATACTTCGTCCGTACTTAACACAAACATATCAGGAAATATTAATAAGGCTCTAAAGCCATAAAAAAGTCTTTATGACATTAAATATCCATCTTTCGTTTCATAACTATTAGGAAATAACTGAGAATTAAAGACAACATTATCCAAAATTGTTTTTATTTTACAATTATTTCGTTCGCTTCACTTCATCATGGCAAATGTCTACACGACATTTCAACCAGATCGTACAGTAGTTTCCGAGAAAAGTTCTAGAGTAAATGTGACATTACGGTCACTAATCCCTATTAATCCCTATGAATCATAAACTGCGCATAAAACAAAAATTATAATACTTATTCCGATGCACCTTATGACAAAAATGACCATACAAAATTGCAGACAACTCGTCCAGAGTAAATGAAGTGTTGTGGTGATTAATTTCTAAAAACCCTTATTAATTTCTAACTGTGCATGAAACGAATATGATAATATTAAGTCCGCTGCACCTGATTATACCAATGGTCCCTACAAAATTTCAGCAAAATTGACTCAGTAGTTTCCACTATAAAGGGGAACAGACAGACAAAGTGAAATATAATATCGATAACAATTTTGCTAGATTCCAATATTCATCTTACCGAAATTTCGACTTTTTTATGCGTCCATGGAGGAAATAACTAATATTGACATACAAATATCGATTGTTTCCCCATAGGCGAAACTGATTTTGAAATGTCCAGAAGATTTTGTTTTAAAATAAAAATGATTGGTAGGATAGATTAAATATTGGACTTTAGGTTGAGTATGATGGAAGTGATATACGAATCACAATTAGCGTATGAAGCGATGTGCTTTGTGGCAACAAATTGAGCTTAGGTACTTTGGAACATGTCAAAACATTGTTAATTCACTGCTCCCATAGCAGCAGCCGTATAGCGCAACGGTTAGAATCTCCGACTGTCGTTTGGGTTAAGGTAGTTGCTTATCTATCCGCACTGATGAGCTGTAGAAACAGAAAAACAGTACTGCATGTGGATATATATATATATATATATATATATATATATATATATATATATATATATATATATAAATATAACACGGAAATTACATAATTGTCGATGCAATAATTTATTTCAACCTTATGGTATTTTCAAGCATCTAAACTAGACAATTACAATTATTGTCTAGTTTAGATGCTTGAAAATACCATAAGGTTGAAATAAATTATTGCATCGACAATTATGTAATTTCCGTGTTATATTTTTATGTTATTGCTCTGTTTACCACATTGAGCTCTCATACCCGGATTTCCTCCTGGAATTATTCCATTATAACACTATATATATATATATATATATATATATATATATATATATATATATATATATATATATATATATATATAGCCGCAGTTTTAGTATCTGCACTTGCTGCTTCGTCATCACAGTCCTATTCTTGAATTTCTCAAACCAACCTGGCTGGCCTTTAAATCTACTCCACGATGTTTCTCCCTCTGTTTACACTGCCTCACTGCTTCAGGAAACTATCGTCACTTGGATGTTCTCTCGTATGTAGGTCAAGATTTTTGCTTGGAAGACATCTCGTGTCTCGGATTTCCGGTAAATAAAGTAGCTCGTATGTAGAAGGGTTACTATATATATATATATATATATATATATATATATATATATATATATATATATATATATATATATATATATATACAGTCTCTAAGGTCATAAAGAAAGTGTGTAAAATGTTTATATAGATATGTTTGTCTGCCCGTGCATCAATTATGTCGTTAAACACGAGCTCAATCAGTAGCATATACAGAATAAGACGTTAATAAATCTTTAAAAGTTTCAAATTTTACTCCTAATTGAATTTCTTATTGTTTTCGTTAGCGTGTAAGCTTAACAGAAATCTCTAAGGATAAAAAATATCTGTCGTGTACGTAAGTGTCACGACAAACCATTTGTTTGAAATATAGGATGAGTTTTGTTCGTTGATTAGAGGGATATTTAATCACTTATATATCATTTAGTCATAAAAACAGATCACATTGGCTTTTTCTGGTGTTTTATGACTATTATGCAGCCATGCTAAAGACGTATTTACTGAAAAAAATGGATTCTTTACTGATATTTGTTGCCAATGGTATGGCTATGCAAAGTTAGGTAATTGTGATGGTAGGATAAGGCAATACGTCATTCTATACGTACACGTGTACAAATGTAGGTAGATTAAATGTTGAATTATGTAAAAATGAGATTGTTATTGGAAAATTTCATTCTAGATCATTATAGTGAGGAAGATATATTTTTTCTCTCAGAAGTCAAATAAAAGTTTGGCGTGGTATTAAGTTGTAGAAAAGATGTAGTCAGGGACAGGTAGCGTATAAGCTGAGAAAATCTTGCTTTTGGGGGGATGGACAGCTAGTAAGCGTTTTTCCTCATATTGATGCACGTGTTTGTTTTATTATGTAAATTTACCTAAGAAAAAAAAAGGAAAAATCATGAAAACATTGCTACATTTTAACCATTGTTTGATTTTATCATTCGTAAACCGTGCTGTTAACTGACAAAACTAAATCGAGTGATAATGAACTGCACATCCGTCTAATCAATATAACCACATCTGATCGAATAATCTACTCGGATAAAAGAATCCTTCCCTCTAGGTGCAACACAAAGGCATTACGTCATTCCTGCCATTACAGATGAAAAAGGCAGTCATGACGATTATTCGATAAAGATCGTTGGATCGATTTGCCTTCGAGATAGAACGAATGTAAATTTTGCTTAAAGCTTATTTTACAGTTTCATCCTTTCTGCATGATAAAACTTATCACTGCAAGGCAACATGTATTGCACGATAACTCGAAGCTAGTATGCTTTGATTTAGGTTTCAGTTAGAAAACGTAAAAAGTCAAAACACTATATATATATACATATATATATATATATATAGAGAGAGAGAGAGATATACGTTTTATTTTGTATTACCGTATCTTTCTGTTAAGTTACATTATTGTTTCAGCTACCCGGCCGTTTTTGCCGTCTGTAGCTTCCTCAGACTTTTACAGAAATGTTCGTTATGATTGGATCCCATCATAACGAACATTTCTGTAAAAGTCTGAGGAAGCTACAGACGGCAAAAAAAACAACTGGGTAGCTGAAACAATACTGCAACTTAACAGAAAGATACGGTAATAAAAAATAAAACGCATATTTGCTCTACAACAGTATTGAGCACTTTATTCAGTTTTTATTAATTACCATTTAATTACCGACTAGCTGAAACCACCGTCAATAATTTTCACCACTCCTTATCTGTGCCTAAATCGAAACGTAGATTCCATGAGCAAAGCTTCTTTCTTAGAACTTTACGCCTGTGGAACGCTGTTCCGCTTGCCTGTTTCCCTCCCGACTTCAACCTGGATGTCTTCAAGTCCAACACAAACAAATTCCTGATGAACCGCCCCCTAAGTAATGACACCTTACCAATTCTCCAATACTATTCCTACGCTATCCCTTTGACTACTGTACACACAATAACCCTTATCCCCGAGTGGCCACTGGGCCTGGATAAGTGGTGAACTCCATGTAAAATAAATCTACTATATATATATATATATATATATATATATATATATATATATATATAAGAATTAAAGTTAAGTTTACCAAGATAATGCAAAATAGGAAACGTAAAGTTTATTATAAATATTAAAGACTTAATATTATAACATAGAAACCAGATGTAAAAGCTCAATAATACCAAATAGGAAACCGAGATTATAATCCATTCACGTTAAATCACTTTTTCTTTTTCCCCGATGCCCTCAGTTTAAGTATTGTTACTAATTAAGCTCTATGGCTTACTTGTACTTTCATTAACTTTCCAAGCAAAATCCGATTCCGCATTTTGCTAATTCCTACACTCTGATGAGAAGGAAAGTACTTCTTTCGAAACTCCGCGTATTAAGGACAATCCACTTAATGTGTGTTTTCTTTTTGAAAATTAAATAAATTAAATATGTTTTAACTCTTCTTAAAGTGTTATTAACGTGTTTTATTATTATTATTATTATTATTATTATTATTATTATTAATAATAATAATAATAATAAAAATAATAATAATAATAATAATAATAAGTATTTGTTCTATCAACCCATTCTTGTAAGTCTTGGCTTTTGTTAAAACAAGATATATATATATATATATATATATATATATATATACATATATATGCATATATATATATGTATGCATATATATATATGCATATATATATGTATGCATATATATGTATACATATATATGTATGCATATATATATTATGCATATATATATTATGCATATATATATGTATGCATATATATGTATGCATATATATATGTATGCGTATATATATTATATGTATGTATGTATATATATATATATATGTATGCATATATATATTATACATATGTATGTATATATATATATATATATATATATATATATATATATATATATATATATACGTCTGTGTGTATATGTATAACTTTACTTTTGGAGTCAAAACCTCATTTAAGATTCCAGACCATTCAAAATACACAATAGAGAAAAGCAGATTGTATTGACGATCAGATTAATTTAGAGTCAAAAAAAAAGATCATTTTACGGGAATTTGTCGATTCATCTAACAAAATCAAGGTTCTTAATCATATCTTGACTCTTCGTCACAAGAAAAAAAAAAACGGGAAAGTATTGCAGAAAAAAAATCACTTTAGAATACATCTCATTAGTACTTTTTCCCGAAACCACACGCATATTTATTCAAAAACTATGAAAAGAAACTGGAATCTTAGGCAGATATCAATCATACCAGTTATTATAGGTGTCACAGGACTTACGAAGAAAACCCTGAAGTCCTACCTAACTAAGATTCCTAGTAAATTAAGTGCAAAAGAGACCAGACAAATGCACGTAAGGGGACAACGAGGATACTAAAAAGAGCTCTCGGTTGGTTTCACTCAAAAGCAGGGTAATGTTGGCAGCTCGTTTGGCTGTTCCATACGCAGCATTAAAACCTTCAAAGAAAGAAAATTTTTTTAAAAATCCTAACGGCATAAAAGAATAGAAACTAGTATGTGGGAAGCAATTACAAAATAAAGCCAGAAAGAAAAAAGACAAAACAAATCGTGCGGATGTGTGGGTGCATATGAAAATAGCCGAAACAACGAACGGTCACCGAATTATCTCCCATTAAAATGCCATCTTTTCTTATTAGTAAATAAAATTAATAGCATCTAATGCTCTTAACAAAATCACAGGAAAATAAACGTAAATAAATAAAATAAACGAATAAAGACTAGTTAATAACACAAAAGGTTAAACATTATGAAAAAAAATATAAATAATGTTGAGTACCAGCACACATCCGATGTTACTAAGTTATGCATCTGAAACAAATAAATTCATTTCCTATTTTTGCGAATTCGTTTGGTCAACAACAAGACCCACCATGTACGTTTGAACGTCGAACATACGCCTGATGAAGGGAAGGCGTCCCGAAATATTGCACCAGGGATATGCCATTTGATCGCCTGACGCAACTAAGAACATATTGCACGTAAAATATTATATAAAAATGTATGTATATATGCAAGTATAATTATACAATATATACGCAAGTATTGAATCAACAACGGTGAAACTGCAAAGATCGTGGCTCAATTATATTTTAAGTTGCTTCAATTTGAGTCTATCCATGACATCTAGTAATTATTCTGTCTTCTATAAACCTAAACGTCTTTTTATACACATTAAACTCTTTTTACCTTATATATTTAATGTCATTAAAATACGCCGTTTTTAATAAATGAGAAAAAAGTGGCATAGTTCATCAAAGCGTAAACATTTCATAACCTTTCAACAAATGTTAAATAAAGCCATATTTGTTATTTATTATTGCTATATATCCGAATATAAATGAAACTTTTTCTGTGTGTGCGAGTTCGTTCCATATAGACTCCGAAACGGCTGAACAGATTTTCTTTAAAACTTATCGAACTTAAGTGTATAAGTCTGAGAATGATTTTAGTAAAGTTTTGTCTCAGAATACCCCCGATAATTGCCGATAATGGATAATCGTAACCGTTATTTTTATTTATCTATCATCGGTAAAACCATTTTTCCATGTCGTCGCTTAGTAACAATGATAGAAAAACGGGCCATGAAAATTATACTAGACGTTCGTTAATAGCGTGTTTTTTTGTGTGTGTTTTTTGCATGACGTGATGTGTAGGTTTAAACTCTGCATGTAAATTTCTTCTTTTTTTTACTAACTGCAAAGAATTTTATAACTCAAAAATTTATTGTGTTATATATTTATTATATTATATTTTTTTTTGCATGACATGGTATGTAGGTTCTAAGTCCGCAGCTAAATTTCTTATTGTTATTTTTTTTCGTTAACTGGAAAGAAGTTTATTATGAGATTTGAAAATTTACGTGTATGTATGTTTTTAAAATATCTATTATTTTTGCAATATAAAACAGGAATATTACGGTACTTTAATAAAACTTTATAATTGAAAAGTAACCGATCCTGAACAAATTGCAAAACAATCTACACACTTTTTTAGTGAAAATGTGATTCAGAGGTTTCTTATATGTCGGTTTAACAAAATATAGGCCCCAACAACCAAGCAAAAGCAGTATGCCCGACAACATAAGAGGAATTTTTCGACAAATTGACAAGTTGACGAATTGACGAACTATACAACGGCGACAACATGAATTCTTACAACGAATAGATAGTCGATGTTGATCCTGTGGTTTCTTTCGCATACGGTTCAAGAAATAATGGCCCATAAAACCTCACCAAAGTAGTTGTTTTTGGAGCTGAGAGTATAACTGCTAATGGGACAAATCAGAGAAAGTGGATTCTTGCTGGCACGTAACATCCACTGTGTGGGCGCTACGTTGATCAGTAAGGTGGCAATATAAACGAAATTTACTCAAATTATTTTAGGATCATTCGTGCATACATTATTATCTGTCTTGGTGGCGAACGGAAATATTAATAGTAGTTATAGTAGTAGATGCAATAATTGAAGATTGTACCAGATTTTAATATATATATATATATATATATATATATATATATATATATATATAAATATAAATACATATACATATATACTTATATATAAATACATATATATATATATTTATATATAAATACATATATATACATATATACGTATATTTAATATATATACGTATTTACTGTTTTATTGTGAATCTATTATTCATTAGAAATAGAAATAGTTGTAATAGTAAAAGTCATAGTAGCAGAAGTGTATCTATCGTAAAACACCTGTAAATTCATGGCTAATTCGTGCCGAATTTTGGACTATTTGGTTTTGAATTTAAATGAAGAAAGTCTAATATCAAGCAATGTTGGTAGGTCACGAAACATCCAGCGAAGAACTTAGGCTCGAGATCTTCAATATCATTTTAAACTTTTCTTCCTCCCTCGGTTGTCACGTGGTTCGTTGCAATAATACATTTATTACGAATAGATATTTAGTATTAGTGGAGCAGGTTATCTCACTATTCCATAAGGATCTTTCACTTAACGATACAAGCACCAAAATTGGCACAAATGACGTTCAGAATATACATTTTAAGAAAAGAACGTAAGCCATAATTCAAGATGGCTGCATAAGCAAACCTGACAAATTTCAGTTTTGGTGCTTGTATCACCAAGTGAAAGATTGTTTCAGCAATCTGGTTCACTATATCTGCCTGTCTGAAGTCGAAACAATACTATTACTGCTATATCTGGAGCCGAATGTGCTGTATTACAATTTTGCTCACTCGAATTTATCACACCATTCATACTAAACTTTTAATACTGAATTCGTGTGGATAAGGGAAATGACGGTGGCTAATCGGTTAACGAATGGGACTGACAATTTTTCGAATCCAGACAAAGTTTGAATCCAGTTAATTAAAGAGAAACACTTTCACTTATAATGTCGGCAGCATAATTACGTTGGCATATAGGTTCTTGTAAGATCATAAATGATAAGTAACTGTGAGCCTGATCAGTACCCAGTGTGTGAACATTTGAGAATACTAAATGATTCATGTAAGAGGACGTCGACACCTCCCTCCAAGAACTGCACAAACCTAATGTCGTACATTTTCTTTTGACGAGGATATACATGCGACTGGGGAACGCTTGTGAATTTAGTATTCTCTTGATACCCCTTCTTTCGAAAGAAACTGGTTCAACTCACCTAGCATGAATACTGCTTTAATAGAGCCTTCTTGTCGTGAATCCTGTAAGCATGCAATTTCTTTCTAGAACGGGATCTAATTAGAAAGATATCGGGGAATCCAGTAATAACAACACACTCATCTTATTCATACAAAGTGAATGAATAAAGTACGTAAGTAGTGTCAGTTATCGTGTCATGAAAAACTTCTACCCAAACATTACCTCCTTACTTGTTGGGGTGGATATAGGCATTGTAGCACCTGTTCCGTTCCCATTATACTATTCTCCCAAACATGCGCTTCTCCCTTTTTTATCATAAGTGATAATGTATTATCGGTTCTTCTGTCATGATACAATCTTCACGGGGATTATTTTCTCCATTTTTATGGGATAGTATAGTATGTCACAGTTATTACTCCTTCTATTGTGGGTAAGGGATAGAATAGTATCCAGGCATACACCCAGGAATTACCTCTTCCTTTTTGACGGTAGTATAGCATGTGTTCTGGTGTCAAGATGTCATCCGTTGTCTTTTAAGGAGAGGAGAATGTAGTATATGTTCGTTCGTCATAATACTAGCATCCTAGGCATTACCTCCACCTGGCGAGGACAGTGTAATATATGTTTCTTCGTCATATAAACGAGTAAAAATCGTATTGATATTATAAATTAATATACATCTTCCTTGTCATGTTCATTTTCTAGTGTCTGTTTTATTCATTCCGTTTCTTTTACGTCACGAATAGATCTTTCTAAATCTCAATCTTATGCGAGTTTCCTTTTAAGACTCATTCCCTACAATATTGCAATGAAGAAGAAAAACCGAACCTCCTTCTGAATTTGACATTTTGAGTTGACAAGCAAGTTCCGGTGACTGGACTGAAATTATACTTTATGAGAAAGTCTGTTGTAAAAGCAATAATCGAACGTTAGAAATTCATTTGAAACTCCAGAATGGACTAGAAATTGCGATAATCGAACGTCTTAAAAAATATTCAGAAATGATTTATTATTAAGGCTGGACATCTACATAATCGGAAAAGATAGTCGTGAGATACGTCCATCCAATATGCGTGAGTCACAGTTAAAAAGATATTTCAAACCGAAGCGTGACGAACAGACTAAGTGATGTACAGATAACTTTTTTAACAGGTTACAGACCAAGGAAAATTTGAAATTTAAATATTACAGAACGAGAAAAGACACCTTCCAAACAAGTGCGAGAAAGACCAACGAAACTAATATTTTATAATAAGCTTGACTGATCAACAGACATGATATTTCACAATGAAACATTAAAGAATAACTGACAATATAAGCGGAGCAGACGAATTTAAATGCTTTCACATTAAATCAACCAAGGAACAAAAATTGTTTGATATATCTAAAACAGGCCAGCAGTTCAAACTTTGCCCGGTCGTACAATACGTATAATATTATATTTTAATCCCTGCATATTTCCTGTTCATTATAGATTCAATTCGCTATTGCTTATTATCCAATATATATTAATGAATTCAAAGATTATAAAAAAATACGACATAGGTACCATCCGCTAGAATTTAAACCAGAATGTTCCGCGTTCTAGCCTTAGCCGTTATTTATGTCGTAAGCGTTGTTACTTTCTGTTGTTACCTAGCAAATCGATACAAAGGGTTTAAAATTAAATAACTTTTTACTCTGAATATTTATCTTTGTGCGAAATTAACAGCAGCAGTAATGTTTTATTCGACTTACCTTCCCAATGGCAACTATTTTATTATGTAGCATTTTTTTTCCGGCTAAAAACCAAAACGAAGTGTGCTACAACTACAAATACTAAATAAATAGCATTTCAACTCTGAAGACCAAGTATTCAGAGGGTGAATTTGGTAGAGACTTCTTCACATGGACAAAGTCTCATATATATATATATATATATATATATATATATATATATATATATATATATATATATATATATATATATATATATATCGGGTCTGTCGGAGGATTCCATGCAGAACCACACCTGTGATTTATGCGGTAAAATGACTTTATCCGGAGCTTGCCTGGCTAGCCACAAGCGTTCACATGGAGATCAATCTTTCTTTGATGGGGTAAACTTTGCAGGGCACATTGTTCTGTTTGCTCTGTGGTCTGTAAATCGAGTTGAGGCCTAAAGCGTCATATGAGCGTCTACAGCAGAGCAGCACCAGTTGGCATCCCTCAATCTCAGTTTAAGTGTGACCTTTGCAACAAACTGTGTAAAAGCAGGGCTGGCCTGAAGAGCCACTTTCGTTCGCACAGAAAATAGGAATTGATGCATTCTTTATCACATCTCCACATGTGTATGTGTGCGTATAAGTGTATCTATGTGTACATAATTATACTATAAATATATATATATATATATATATATATATATATGTTTTCAAAAATACATGAAAATAATTTGATTAATCAACAATAAAGCTAGGGAAAGATGGTCTTCTTCTGTCAAGAAGTGACAATCACCATATATGTATATGGGTAGTTTTATTTTTGTTTATATCCGTTAGAAGCGCTGGGTGAAATGTGAAGAATAAAATACGTATTGAATACATTTGAAGCCAAAAAAAAATGAAACGCGAAGTTTTTATAAAATAAACGAGTTTTTATTTTAAGAAATATATTTCGGAGTAGGACTCCTTTGTCAGTCTTTTTTTATTTTTTAACTCTTTTTCTTCGCCATGATGTCGAGTGGAAGACAGTTCTAAATAATATGAAGAGTCCACGTGATGTTGCTAACTGTGTTTTATTTATGACGTCGGATGGGAACGCGTGGTCGCGTAGTTTGAAAATCTGGGTAGTTTTTTTTTTGTTTATATCCGTTAGAAGCGCTGAGTGAAATTTGAAGAATAAAATAGTATTGAATACGTTTGAAGCTGCAGTTAACAACATCACATGGACTCTTCATAGAACTTAGAACTTAAACGTAAACACTCGTTTATTTTATAAAAAAAAAAATTCGTGTTGCAGTTTTTGGGCTTCATTTTTAGCGCCTTTATTTCGTTTTAACTTTATAAATTGTAATTAATAAATACAATTAAACAGTGTCTACTAACGAGCTTAAGGTTAGTGAAATGATTAACGGGTCCTATGTTTTGTTTTGTAATAATCCAATAATGAAATTGAAATGTTTTTAAACATGCAATTGAAATATATTACAAATTAAATATCTTAATAATGGCGTACATGATATGGGATATCGCGGAATAATAAATTTTCTTTAAAAAAACAAATTGATCCACAAAAATTGCAAAACAAATAAGTATTTACAAAAAAGGTACAACAAATTTAGCAAAAAAAATTAAGCCACAAAAAATAAGACACAAAACATTAAGGCACAACAAATTAAAGCACAATAAATTAAGGCAAAACTAATTACGGCACAAAAACATTAAAGCACAACTAACTAAGGCAGAACAAATTAATGCACAACAAATTAATGCACAACAAATTACGCTACAAAAAATTAAGGCACAACAAATTAACGCAAAACAAATCTGGACAACTACTTCTACTGATTGCTTATCCGTGTGATATTTAAGCACGGCATTCAAGAACAACAGAAAGCAAATAATTGTGATTTAGCCGGACTGGTATGCTGTTTTTATTTTCGTTAAAAATCTTTGTAAAAATAAAAACGTCTTTTTGCAGACTGACTGGCAGAGACTTGAGAAAGCTATTTCGTAAATGGGTTTTCTAAATTTTTAAAATAAACTTACGGAATAATGCTTTCAAAGATGGGACAAAATTTATATATTCAAAAGTCGGCGCCAACCAGGCAAACATAGATCAGTTCAGACAACAACCGTCAATAACACCGGACGTATAGCATTTCTCTCTCTCTCTCTCTCTCTCTCTCTCTCTCTCTCTCTCTCTCTTTCTCTCTCTCTCTCTCGGCGAGGGGGTGACTATTCGAGTTTAATACCACCATCAATGAGAAGGGAAAAAACACAAAGTCTTCTTTAAAATATTTGACTTAACAAAGACAATTCCAGGCAAACTATATTTTTTTCATTTAATAAAATATAACAAAGTTCGCTTTTCTAAATTAAAAAAAAAACAACATATTTCTCTTTTAACTTAACGGAAACTTTTTCGTTTTATATGTGAGAGGTATTTTAATATTCCACGTATGTCTGAAAAACAATTTTATTTTTTGCAAATACTTTTAACAAATATAGAACGACTGGTGCAATTTGTCATGACTTAGTTTCTTGTACTTTTATTTGTCGTACATTAATTTACTGTGTCTAAATCTGTCGTACAAAAATATCACAATATTATAGAATCAGCAAGAGTAGTTGTCATCACAGATCATTTGATGGGAGGTAGTTCTCATCAAATTGCGAGAAAGCGTATAATATTTTGTAAATAGTATTCTCATAAACACCCTTAATACACTAGAATGAGATTTAGGTGTAAATAAGTTATTCTACGACGCGAATAGCATTTGACTCTCCTTTGGTGCTATTTTGTGAGTTACAGAGTCTTATATATATTTTAAATCGACAAGAGTTCTGATGTTCTTTCTTCCAAGAACAGGCATAATTGGATTCCTTCAACAATTGATTTAAACCGAGTTATAGGATCCCTTAAGCGTATTAAAATTATAACACAATGCTTGTAAACCATATTATGTTTCAGATTAGTAATTTGTCTTTTTTTAATTATTCGAACTATTTTTCTCAACTTGCGTGTTATTCTCACAAAGTTTGGACAATATAACACCCGCCCTGCCTCTTCAGGTGTATGTTTGTTGAACTGGTTAATTCTTTTGCTTGGCAGGAGGACCCGTGATGAAATGTAAAATATACTAAGTAAAATTCAGTTCTAACTGAAACTTTTATGAAGTTTAAAGGTTCACACACAAGGCGGGCGATACCAAGAATACACTTGCAGATTGTTTATAACTTCTTCCTGGTCATGGGGCGGAATGAGAGCGTGATACATCTGTAGATAAATAAACCTTTTATTTTCGTCAGGCTAATGCATGAAATCCCATGCATTATCTTTACAAGTCTTTACGAGAATGAAACGAAGAGAATTTTGTAGTGTAATTGCCATATATATTTTCATAAGCGTCTACCAAACTGTGCGTATGCCTTGAGCATTGTTAAAATAAATACTAAAAGTCGATACGTAAAATATTGTATTTCCTCATACAATTTTATGTGGATCCATAAAATAATATATATATAAATATATATATATATATATATATATACATATATATATATATAGAGAGAGAGAGAGAGAGAGATATGTATATATATATATGCGTGTTTTTATCGGAAGAGCTATATAATACTTGTATTATAATAATATCATCGTTAAAAAGATTTTAAAAATATTACGACAAAAATTGACAAGCGATAAATTAGCGTGTAATTTCAGCAACTCGAGTTCAGATTTAGTAGTCGAGAATTCGAATTTTCTCATAGTCTGCTACGCTGGTGAGCGCTACTGACAATGAAACATATTTCCAAGGATAACTTGTTCATATACTTATATATATATATATATATAATGCGCTGAAAATGCGAAGCTCACTGTTTGATTGTTTATAAAGAGGCAGTTTGAGTACAATAAAAGTGGTGGACGGAGATTTGTGTTAAATGGACATTAAAATAGACATTCGGTAAGGCTATTTGCGGGCATCGCTTCCGTGGTCGAGTGGTAGAACTGCCGACTGTCAACACGACGGTTCTACGTTCAATCCTTGGCTTGGGAGAGGTGCTAGTCTAGCGGCACCGATGAGTTGTGATACAACGAAACAGGAATGTATGTCGCTTACTACAAATATATATACTACAAATATATATATATATATATATATATATATATATATATATATATATATATATATGATGGACTCTCCGTCGATTTTCGACGTATGAGACTCCGACAATTGACCTGAAGGTCTAGAACTCAGCGTGTTGACATTCACTTAGACGTATGTGGCACTGTAGTCCTGCTAGAGACTTGCAATGGCGACCGCAGTGGTGACAGACATATAACTGCGAGAATTTAGCTCCACACTGCTCAGTATTATTTTTTGACTTGACTCTCGCTTCTTTTAGTTTTTCGATGCAAAACGCCGAGAACTCCTTGATTTTTTTTAATATATATTTATTTTTATGTATATATATATATATTTATATATATATACATACATACATGTACACACACACACACATATATATATACGTGTGAGTGTGTGCCTGTGGATAACGTGTTCATTTATATATATATATATATATATATATATATATATATATATATATATATATATATATATATATATATATATATATGCGTGTTTGTACGTGGTGTGCGTGTTTCTATGTATAGGTTCGAAATTCTCTGCTTTACTGTGTAATGTGTTTTCTCTTGATATGTTCTCCATTATTAGTTCAAAGAGAACAAACAGAATCAATTGTGGAACGACTTCTACGATCAATTTGGGAAATGTTTCGAATTTCAAACATTTTATATAATTTCTAGTATTAAAGACTTCAAAGCTAATTTTCCTGGATGCGAATCAAAGTGTTCGCTTGTGACGAAGGTAAATAAAAAATAAAATAAGTATTATTTACATATATTATTTCTTCTTTAGTTTTACTTTTGCCAATTATAACAATGATTGCATTATAAAGTTTATCATGTAAGATAGAGCGGGCAGTTATCGTCCTTTTAATATTTCTTCATGTTGACCCTAAACTAAGTTGGGCATTTTCCAAACTTGCATGCAATCAATTTGATCGTCTTCAAGTCCAACGTAAACAAGTACTTGCTGAACCGTCATCCTAAGTAATCTAATTTACAAAATTCCCACTACTTATGTTTACTACGTCATAATCACAATGACTAATGTATAACCATTAACCCTTATCCTCGAGTGGCCTCCGGGCCTTGATAAGTAGTGATTCCTGTGTAAAAAAAACTCGAAGGATAAAATATAATTTTCTGATATTGAAATTTATTGTAAATGACATTTTTATATTAATTTATTAATTTATATTTAATTGCTATTAATTTTCTGATATTGACATTTGTTTTAAATGACATTTTTGTTTTGTTTTTATACTAATGTATCACTAATCATCAAACCCCACAAGTCTCTCGAGCATGTAATGAATTAGATTATCAGTTTAACGACGAACAATACTATTGAAGGATTGAAAACAATGAGTGCAATGAGCAAATTTTGATTATTTCGAGGGGCAGCCGATCAAGTATTTGTTAATATTGGACTTGAAAACGACAAGGTTGTATTGTCCGGGGAAGCAGCAACGTTCTATTGTGTTCCATAGCTAGGAAGTTTCTTTGGGATTAGAAAGAAATGATTTTTTTTCCGAAATTGAAGCCAACAGAGTTCTAGCTGTGAATATTTTACAGCGATGAACGAAAAGCAAGTGTGTTTTTTAGTATGTCAAAAGTAGATTTAAAAATCATGAGTGCCTGTCAAGAATACCAGTTCTGGTTTAAGGCCAGTTGTTATGTGATTGCCAATATTTAGATCGTTCGAATGACACACTTTTAGCTGTTACCTCCGTTTTCTGTTATCAAATTCCAATAAATGATTTCTTCTTCAGCAGTTGTTTTGGGAAAAGCGGAATCAGCCGTTCTAAAATTGGTTCCCACTTCAAACCTAAATTTAAATTCGATTTCTGTTTTTTATTTTTTTTTTGTCTAAGTTTCTTCTTTTTTTACTAGTTTTTTTTTATTTTACTTTTTGTGTTTAATGAGAACGAATGGCAGAGATTCTGGAATCGCTTTTAAGATCAATCTTGGAGTAAAAAAACATACGAATTTCCTTCTCCTACCGAAAAAAAAATGATGTCATTCGTATCATTAAATGTTTTTCACCTTCGTTTCTTGTTTGAAAAAAAAAAAGACCGAACTGTTCCGGTGGGGGAGATAGTTCCGATGTTTCCGTGGACGGGGATTGAAGCTAACCGTTGACAGACGAGAGATTTAAACGTGTCTTCACAACAGCCGCACAATAAAACACCGAAAGCAAAAACTAATAAAAAATAATAATAAAAAATGGAAAACGAATACAACTAACATGCGTCCATTCAAATAGTGCTTTTAGCGATAAAACTGCTATTACGAACTAAACCGTTACACAGTAAAAAATGTTGGTTCCAAAATAAACATGGCAGACCAAGGAAAATACTATTTGCAAGCATAAACGAGACAGATCTAACAAAAGTTTATTTTCGAGCATACTCTTGGCAAACCAAAGAAAATTCTATTTCCAAAATAAGCATGACAGACCGAAGAAAATTCCATTTCAAAATTAAAGGCTTATTCGAACGACTTTTCTCAACTTGAGTGCTATTCTCACAACGTTTCGCCAATATAACGCCTAGCCATGTTCAGGTGCATCTTGTTGAACTCGCTTTTTCTTTTTACCGAACGTGAGGACCCGTGTGAAATGTAAAAAAATACTATATAAATATAATATAATACAAATTTAATCTTGACAGACCGATAGAGGGACATTACAGTTTATGAAGATGCTTTTTCGTGTTTAAAATACGCGGCTTCTATTCCGTCTGTGCATACGAAAGATGCAATGTTCAGTCTAAATGTGACAGACTGACAAAGCGATGCACTCGAGGACGCATCTTAATGGAAATCTTTTTTAAAGAAAGAAAGAGATGAAGATGACTACGTTCAACGCAATCGGCACGTGTGCCATAGATTGTTGGATGGCGTTTACCAAAGAATCATTTGCTGCCGGTTTTGCAGCGGTGCTGCTGGGAACTGCGGATCGTTAAAGACGGTGATAGATCAACTCCCAAGTGAGCTCCTTCCTAATGAAAGTTAATTAGAAGATAAAATTAAATAAATAAAAAGTCGTACTGTGAAAATCCATACGCATTAAATTCGAAAGCGAGGACGTTAACGTTTTCAATAATGGATGTCTAGCTTACGAAGAAGAGTTATTGAAACTAAAAGATACACGAGGATAAAAGTTAAAGAGATGGATACTCACTTGAATGATGAAGAACTTTATGAGAGGATTAAAATGGATTAATGAAATAAACCAAGTTAGATTATATATGACTAGTAGGGATTGAACGATGATCAAAGAATGTTTCGCACTTCCATATTTTTAATGTTATCAAAATAGTGGAAATTGCCTAGTTTTCAATAAAATTGTCTGCTCCAGTTGGGGACCCATCGCGGTGCACATGGGAGGGAAGAACTTTGCAACTTCCCCGCAGTGATTTAGTTCAAGCGACATTGCAGTCTACATTGCACTGTAGAGAAACTACTGTTGATTTTATAACTCAAGGTTTAATTAGATCGATATATTGGTCATTGGATGACAAAAATATCATGAAAGGATTGAAAATAATTAATGGAATGTACAAAATGTACAGGAGGAGTCACAGGAAACGGATGCTTTTAAGGAAAAAAAATCTGCGAATATTTCAACAAAAATCTTAAACAGGTTTAAAGACTATCTTCCTCACTCCCAGTCCCTTACTCAAGGAGAGCAAGGAGCGTTTTAAAGACATCCGTTTCCTGTGACTCACACTGTATTTACTTATGAGAAAGTTTCATAATTAATTATTGACATTCAGTGCAAAGAAGACCACGTTGTGTCTATCCGAGAGGTAGTCAGCTCGTAATGAAACTGATTATTAATGAGTTCGACTGCAAAATGCAATAAAGGCCGTATTCAAAGTCACAAAAGAATTCATACAAACCGTGCTGCTTTCAACGACACTTCAAATCATATTTTTACGTAAAATGATAATTTCTCTTTACTTTCAATCAAGATAAGAGTTTAATTGATGTCGAAATTCAATATATTCATTTTTTAAGAATTAAGGTCGCGGATTTAACTAATTGGATTTATCGTGTTTTGCATTTGATGCATCGCTGTTGCAGTTCACTTCATTCTTTTCTCGTATAATTTATATCTCACGCTATTTTTATTATTTCCGATCTCTATGCGAGCACATCTCTCTCTCTCTCTCTCTCTCTCTCTCTCTTTCGATCTCTTTCTCTCTCACCTTTCTCTGTCTTTTTTGTTCCATATGTATGACATTATTCAATGAATACTGGGCCTAAAATATAGACAGCATAACTGTCCGTATAATTGTTTATAAAGTATTTCAATTAAAACGGCGCGTATCAAAATCTAAATCAAATCAGATCATTAGTTTACAAATTACAGTTATTTAAGTCAAGCTATTATTGCAGTTTTACATTTAAAAAAAACAATTGTATTTTGTGCCTTAACAAAGCATTGCTTTCTGGTGAAAAAATTGTTTCAGGTCAAAATATGCACATAAATATGAATTTGAAAATTTATAAATTTACATGGAATTTTAACCATAATCATCAAACATCAACCAACCAAAATGTTCTTTGTGTTTGTTTTTAAAACATCCGAAGTTGAAGCCTTAAATTTTAAATATTTTGTTTTGTGATAAACATTTTATATATTTTTAATTCAACTTTGAATAAGGATCCTAGACATGCGGTTTAGTACTCTTATATATTGGTTTTACTGATTGCATTAGAACCTATAAGTAGCGCAAAACTGTTCTGCTTGAGAAATATTTTTTATAGTAGTATTCTTTTAGTATCCACCTTACATATATATACATATATATATACATATATATATACATATATATACATATATATACATATATATACATTTATATATACATATACATATACATATTTATGTACATATACATATATACACATATATATATACATATACATATATATATATATATATATATATATATACATATATATATATATAAATCTCCGAAACAGCTACATGGTAAGAAGTTGATGATCCCCGTTTTCTATTTACAAAATTTTAGTTAAGCTTTTCTCTTTTCATCCTTATGTAGTTAAATTCTGTTCTAAAATTGAAGACTTTGCGAAATCGGCTGATGCAAGTGCTAAGTCTATTTCTATTTAACAACTTTAGTTAATGCCTTTTTTTTCATCCTTATATAAATTAATTCTCTTTTGTCATTATAAACGTTTTAGATGTCTGATTATGTAGGTGCAAAGTCTGCGATAGGTTAAAGTTAATATTTTTTTCTTTTCGGGAATTTAAACTGCATTCTTTTTTTTATTTTTGCATTTTTTATTCAAAGCTTCTTTAGACTATATATATATATATATATATATATATATGTATATATATGCATATATATGCATATGTATATGTATATATATGTATATATATACGATTATATATGTATATATGTAAATATATGTATATATATATATGTGTGTGTGTGTGTGTGTGTGTTTGATGTGTACCGAATCAATAATTCATATTTATAAATGTCAATATTAATTACTCTACATTTCTTCTAGTTCTCTGCTTCAGTGCTTTTACTGGAAATATATTTTCACTCATAAAGTTTCCTACTCAAGTTTTGCTACTGATTTATCTATACATACATATATATCTACGCAGCAATGTTTGTCCATCTCACTTATATCTTTCTTCCTCTCTTTCACTCCCTACCTCTCTCTCTCTTTCTTTTTCTCACTCTATAAATCCCATATTTAAAACCAGTGTGTATTTAAAATGTAAATTTGTATGCGTATAAAAACATGTATATGGGTACAAATCCCGTCATATGAAAGTTAGCGAGTCAAGCACGTCTTTTTCTTACTCTCCGACCGAAACTATTTCAAGTGATGAGAGGACGCGAGAAAGCAAATGGCAAAACAAACAACTACCTCAAACTTACTTCAACAATGAACGTTTTCTTTTTTTAGGGGGGGTGCGTAGATTTTATAAAAAATGATACTGATAATTCATACATATAGGTATGTGTGTGAAAATACAGTTGTAAGTTGATAAATTTGTAAATATGTACATATTATAAGTCACTTAAATACTCCAAAAAATGTGAAATTTTTGCAATTTTTCAAATATTTAATTATTACATGATATATATTTATATCGTTTAAATTTCCCGAAAATTGGGGTATATGAATTTGCGCAAAGAGTTTCAACCCCGGTTTTTGCATATTTTACCCAAAATTAAATTACAGTCAGCAGAAAATCGTTTACAACGTGTGACCGTGTTTCAAAATGTATAATGATCGTTACATTAATCTCCGAGTCAATCCTATGAGTAAAAAATCCCACCATAAACTTGTTTATTAATTTTACTTATTGCGGACTATTATACTCATCTTTTCTTAACTGTTTTTACGGCGTTTCGGCTAACTAATCCTCTGGCCTTCATCAGGTGGTAACCACGACGGATAGGAACTCTGAATCTCCTGACTGCATTCACTGCAATTACTGCATTCCATAATTGTTGTCGTCTCACCACGTTTTAGTCAAGTAATCCTCTGACCGGCTTTGGATAGGATTGGAACCGCTATCTTCAGACAATTCTCACCTGGAACCGTAGAGATTCAACATCCCTATCAACTGCACCACGGGCCCCGAAAGTCGATCAAGGTTGAATTTTTTGGTATTATAAATTCATATTTATTTATTATCTGATCTTCCACGGTCGGATCCGTACCGAATGGTATATATTTTAATTGCAATTCATTGAGATGAGTAATATTTATTAGTTTTATTTATTGCGAACTATTATCCTATCCGTCGCGGTTACCACCTGACGAAGGCCAGAGGAATAGTTGGCAGAAACGTCGTGAAAACAAGTAAGTAAAGGTTAGTATAATAGTTTAAAACTCGTCTGCTAGAGTTGTCGACTAATAACTTGATGGTTCAATACTTAGGATACGTGTAAGCTTAGCTACCCTGGAAACTGTGAGAGAGTGGAATTCTCTAAGGATGACCTTATATAAATAGGGATAGACATATTGTTTTAGGATAATAATATAAACTGATTCTCATTACCTTGACTAGGTTATATAAATGTTGCTATCCTGTATGTAGAAAAGTTTTACGATTTTCACATGTTTTATTCTATAAGCTTCAAACTAAAGATTATCTATATGATGGCATAATGAATTAGAAAGTAATCGATAAAAATGATCAATATACAATGAGTTTGGGATATTCTTTATTCTTTTCTCAGGAAAATGTTAGATCGATGGAAATATGGACGGAAAATAAAACTGCATATACATATATATATATATATATATATATATATATATATATATATATATATATATATATATATATATAAGATTGACAAGTGGGTGCTTGCAGAATTTTAAATTTCCATTTCAATTGATGTATTTTCAAATAAGTTTTCGTTATAATGCCTTTATGTATATATCATTTTAAAGAGCCGTTTTCGCTCTATACAATCGTTTAAATTACAATCGTTTTCAAACAATTACGTTTTCTTTTCGGAACGTTGAATACAACATAGAAAAATCAAATTCACACAATTTTCTTATTTCAATTCAATTACGGCGGAAAAGTATTATCAACAAGTGGATGAAATGCAATCAGAAACTTCGGCAACAACACCCAGCATTAGTCAACAGAAAACGCCCAATTCACTTCCGCAACAATTCCCGACCGCACGTTGATAAACCGACCTTGGAAAGGTTGAATGAATGGTGCTACGAAACTCTGCCTCATCCGCCATACTCCCCAGACCTCTTCTCTGCGGATTACCACTTTTTCAAGCATCTCAACACATTTCTGCGTGAGAAATGCTTCAAAAATCTAATCAATATCAAAAACGCCTTCAACGACTTCAACGCCACCAGAATGCAAGATATTTATGTTACTGGCATAGATACACTTTATTTGCGTTGGCAAAAAGTTGTTGATTCTGATAGTGCTTATATCGATCAGTAAATTTTCGTTTGTACCGAGATATTTTCATCTGAATTTAAAAATTAAAAACAGCAAGAAATTTTTGTCAACATCAAGGATATTATAATGAGTAAAATCTGTTTGGGTGGATGAGTATTTTAATTCATTCAGATTCCATATTTATAGAGTCAATTCTCTATTGATTATTATATTGTACCTAATATATAGTAGTGATTTCAAAAGTTTTTAAAAATCAAAATATGATGTGGGTACCATTAGCTAGAACCACAATCGAAACATATAGCTTTCCGGTATTATTCGTAACTATATGAGCTCAGTTAATACTTATATAAAAACTTTAAAATAGTGTTGTTATAACTATAAATGTATATTTGTTCAAGCGTAGAAGTAACATGTTTAATCAACTTACGCTTGACATGTTTCAGTTTTTTTTTTCAGTTTTAACCCTTTAACTGCTATTTTTACCGATTAAAAACCAGATTGTATTTCTTCCTCGGGTCCAAATCCCAAATCGCACAAGCAGATAGGCTCGGCGTATAAAACTAACACTACGTTCTTTGATATGAAAGAGGCGTGATCGAAATGAATGCTTCTGTTTAAAGCAAAATAAAACCATGATACTTGACTTTTGTATTTTAAACCTAAATTCTAGCCATTATCACCGCACAATTAGAAGAGCCTGGTACATAAAATCAAGAGCAGGTGCTTTGATAAAACAGGGGCGCATTTGAAATAAGTGTTTCGGTTTAGAGCTCAACTGGAACATGACTTTTACATTTAAAACTTAAATTTTAGCTATTATATAAACTAATTTGATAAAACCAACAGTAGGTGCTCTACAGTGTATCCTTGGCTAAGTCACTAAGGGAAGACATGTGAAGCTTCCTCCCAGCGCACTTCGGTGGGTTCCTGTCAAGAGTAGACAATGAATTGATGTGATTGAAAAGTGCGCGATTGCACCGATTTCGATGGCAATGAAAATATTGGAAGTATAAAGCATTTCTTGAGTCTTATTCAATCCCAGACAACGTCGGGTCTCCTTGCTAGTATATATACATACATATATATATATATATATATATACGTGTGTGTGTGTCTGTGTGTGTACATATATGTATATATTCATATATATGTATATATATTTATATGTATGTATATACATATATATATATGCATATATATATAATATATAGAGAGAGAAATATATATATAATGTATATATATATATATATATATATATATATATATATATATATATATATATATATATATATACTAGCAAAAGTGGCCGTCGATGACGGGGTTCAAAAACAGCCTACAGAAAATGGACTCTGATTTATAAAAGTATGATGAGTTATGAAAAGGAAGGGTTGTAAAGTGATAGCTTCGAATTTAGGGGTATCAAAACCAAAGCAAAATATGATGAAAGTAAAAATAAAATAGATAAACCCTATATCAACAACACTTGTAAACGTTTTTATTTATTTTTTATGTTTTTTATTTTCATAATTTGTGGATAAGGTGCGTACGCAGACCCTACAATTTTAATGAATCATCATTATGCCAGATAAAGCATACCCATTCCTGCGTCTCAATACATATTCTATCATTATATGTGATCAGTTTTCTATAATAGTCAACCATATAGGATATATATATATATATATAGCAATTTATAATAAGCCTGAGGAGTCCTAGAGTGGATGAAACGCCGAATGTTCAGTGTAGCTTAATCGCCATATATATTTTATAAATTACTAACTAGCTCTACCTACGTATTGAGCACTTTTGAAGTAAATACGTAAAGTTTACGCATAAATCTATACTTTCGTATATTAATTTTATGCGAGTAAATTAAGTAGTTATATATATATATATATATATATATATATATATATATAATAAAATGGAGGTGGAAGGACCTGGATACTCAACGTTTCGTCAATGACCATCCCTCTTGAAGAAGCCCGCATAAATCGGGCGAAACGTTGAGTATCCAGGTCCTTCCACCTCCATTTTATTTCATATCGTCGGATTTAATCCAGCTCAACAATTATATATATATATATATATATATATATATATATATATATATATATATATATATATATATATATATATATATATATATATATATATATATATATATATATATATATATATATATATATATATATATATATATATATATATATATATATATATATATATATATATATATATATATATATATATATATATATATATATATATATATATATATATATATATATATATATATATATATATATATATATATATATATATATATATATATATATATATATATATATATATATATATATATATATATATATATATATATATATATATATATATATATATATATATATATATATATATATATATATATATATATATATATATATATATATATATATATATATATATATATATATATATATATATATATATATATATATATATATATATATATATATATATATATATATATATATATATATATATATATATATATATATATATATATATATATATATATATATATATATATATATATATATAGTAAGTAAAAAAAATACCGAACTAATCAATTTTAAGTATTTAAGGTAATCGGGAAAGCAAATCGCAGTTCAAACAACCTTCATTTCTTTTCCTTTTTTCTATTTTTTTTTATTTTAGTTTATAACGTTTACTTTTCTTTTTTAATAAATTCACCGATTCAGACTTAGACTTTTATGAATTTGAATACATGTGCGAACATTTTAGCATGGGAGAACCTTTTTTTCATTTTTTGACAGAGGGTGTGTACATATGTGTGTCTGTCTGTGTGTATGATTATCAATGTAGATCCCGCTGTTTACAGCAACTGTAGATTTTGTTTGTCATCGGGTATGGCAGCGAGTAATGTCCTCATTTGCCCCAAAACGAAATTTTAATAGACGAAAACTCAACGACAAAATTGCTGCGAGAAATATCTTTATTGGCGCCCCATTTTAATATTGACAATTTCAAATGATATAAGCTAGAAGTGTTTTTATTAGAAAAACGCGTCGTCTTCGATTTTCCATTTCCAGATGAAAGCAACACTTTACAAGGCTTTATGTTTCCGTGTGTCAGGAATTTGGTCTGTCACGCTTTAACATAAAATAGCATTTATGTCGGTGTCAATTACACTTAAGTGAAGATCAAAGTGTAGTATCTGTTCCGGCAGATACTGCAAGCTGCTAGGACTAGCTATGACTAGCAAAGACCAGATGTGGGGGCAACCCCACATGCCTGACCATTAACCAGCTCCCATTTCCCACCTGTCGGGAGCTGGTCCCCTTTTTCCCTTCCCCCTCCCTTCACTCCTCACATTAAAAATCGGCCTTGTGCCTAATTTGCTCGGTGGGGGAGCAAATAAATACCATCTGTTCTTCAGATGCTGCAAGCTATGACTAGCAAAGACCAGATGTGGGGGAAACCCCACATGTCTGACCTTTAACCAGCTCCCATTTCCCACCTCTCGGGAGCTGGTCCCCTTTTCCCCTCCCTTCACTCCTCACATTAAAAATCGGCCTTGTGCCTAATTTGCTCGGTGGGGGAGCAAATAAATACCATCTGTTCTTCAGATGCTGCAAACTATGACTAGCTATGACTAGCAAAGACCAGATGTGAGGGCAACCCCACATGCCTGACCTTTAACCAGCTCCCATTTCCCACCTCTCGGGAGCTTGTCCCCTTTTTCCCTTCCCCCTCCCTTCACTCCTCACATTAAAAATCGGCCTTGTGCCTAATTTGCTCGGTGGGGGAGCAAATAAATACCATCTGTTCTTCAGATGCTGCACTTCTATTTCTTGTTCTCTTTCGGTGGAAGAGAAATCCTTCACGACTGAGACAATTTTTATTTTTGTACCTTTTCTTCACGTTAAAAAACGACCCTGGTGTCTAACTCTGTCCCGTGGGGAGGCATAGTAAATAGGTACACTTAAGTGAAATTGCACGTTATTTCGGTAGTAAAGTTTGAAATCGCATTTTTTTTTTTTACGATATATTAAAGTAAATGTTAAAAGATCATATTAGTCGGTTTGTTATACTTATGTAAATATATCTACTATTATATAAAAAGAAACTGTCCGTGTGTGTCAGTTAGTTTCCTACAGACTCGGAAACGGTTGGGCCGATATTTATGAAATTTCAATTGATTTGATATTTTGGGCAGGTCAAAGTCCCGATTTAAACCCAATCGTGAATATTTAGTCCATAATATCTCGTGCATTGGCCGGAAAAAAACTTTTGAGAATAATGACAAACTGCGGGAAGCTGTGCAAAGCGAATGGAATAGCCTCTCCTCTTAACAGTGTTTCACTTTGACTGAGAGCATGCCTAAAAGAAATCAAAAGGGAATGCGATTTCATACTAAGCATTTATTAAAGTAAATCTCTTGTTCTCTATTATTAGTCTCGTTTAAGTTTGCTTGTTAAATTGTTCTTTGTTCAATATAGCTTTTAGTGCAATAAAATATATCAAATTTGTTTGGCGCATTGTTTTTGCTCACGGGTGTAAATATACGATTTATTGAAAGGAAGTCTACATTCAAACAGTAACATCATTTGCATATTACACTAAATAAAATATATTTTAATAATTATCTGCATGTTATCAATTGCTTTCTTTAATAGAACTGTTTTAATTTTTCTATTTAGAAATATTATGTAAAGTCTATTTATTTAATTTATACGTTATTTAATTTATTTTCAATATTTATTATTCGACACTAGATGCCTTCAAAACTAAAGTATGTTTATTATTAAAGCGATGGTAATTATTTCTCTTTTAAAATATGAGAGTTATTTCCTAGTTAATTTTCGAATAGAAAATGTGATATAATGTATAAGTTCCTAAATCTAACATATGGTCCACTTTCCAGAACATCGTAAGAAGTTAGGATATTCGGTATATCTTAAATAGTATGTGACTAAACCTCTGATCGCCAATAGGTATCCTGGTAACCTAGTAAACCTCGGTATCTACAGCTACACACGCGCGCACGCGCACGCAGACACACACGCACATATATCTATATCTATATATATATATATGTATGTATATATATATATATATATATATATATATATTAGTGTTGGGACGATTACTGAGAATCGTGATCGGTAGATTTGAGCTTTTGGGGTATCGGAATCGGATTCGGAAAAATTTGAGCCTATTTTCCGATGCTAAAACCGATTCCTTAAATTATCTTTTTTATATGATTTTGGTTTAAGAAACATCTTCCACTACTTGTAGTAATGATAAAATTATATATATATATATATATATATATATATATATATATATATATATATATAAATTTAAACTTCCAGTAAGACTCAAATCTCTAGAACACCCCTCATAAGAGTGTTTTTACATTTGAGAAAATATATGCACATTTAAGATGTGTTTTTACGGTAATCGGGAAAAAATATTTTCATAGTAAAATACTTAGATATTTATAAATAATCGGAATCTGAATCGGTAATTATAACGGAATCAGGGAAAATAATGGTATCATCCCATCACTAATATATATATATATATATATATATATATATATATATGTATATATATGCATATGTATATATATTTATATATACATAGATGTATATATGTATATGCATATATATGTAATGTATATATGTATATGCATATATATGTGCATATGTATATATATATATGTACATGTGTATATGCATATATATATGTACATATATGCATATGTGTATATGTATATATATGTATATATATATGTATATATATATGTATATATGCATATGTATATATATGTATATGTGCATATGTATACATGTATATGTTTATATATGTGTATGTATATATATGTATATATATATGTATATATATACATATATATATATATATATATATATATACTAGCAAAAGTACCCGTCGTTGACTGGGTTAAAAAAACAGCCTACAGAAAATGGACTCTGATTATGAAAGTATGATAAGTTATGAAAAGGAAGGGTTGTAAAGAGATAGCTTCGAATTTGGGGCTATCAAAACCAAAGCAAAATATGATGAAAGTAAAAATAAAATAGATAAAACCCATAATTTATTATACCATACCTGTTTACACTGAAACACTTATCACAATATTCTGTGGATCTATATTAAAAAACCTTCTTAAACTTTGTGACATATTTCCATTCTATGGAGGTCAGGTGCGAACGAACACCCCATGATTTGATTATACCATATTTCTTCAAACTGAAACATAATTATCAAAGTATACTTACAAAGATAGATATGAAAAGTCTTTATTAAAGTTTGTGCCTATTTTCATTCTATGGAGGCCAGGCGCGAACACAGACCCCACAATTTTATCATACCATCCTTATTTAAGTTAAAACATACTTATCAAAGTATTATTATGTACATCTATATCAAAAACACTTGTAAACGTTTCTTTTTTTTTTATTTTTAATTTTTTATTTTCATACTTTGTGGACCAGGCGCGAACGCAGACCCCAACATATTAATGAACCACCGTTCTGCAAGATCAAACATACCCATTCCTGTGTCTCGATACATCCTCTATCATTATATGTCATCAGTTTTTTTAAATAGTCAACCACATAGGAGCCTATTCGTGACCACACACACACACACACACACACACACACACACACACATATTCAGCTTTATATTATAGATATATATATATTCTCAATTCACCATAAGCATCTATATGATTTTATTTCAATATAATCAATTTTATATAGCGGAAATGTGCAACTGTAATATGTATGAGAACATGTAGTCTTACGTTTTGCGCAGCATAAAACATGATGTTTATTAAATTATTCTTTAAAATACCGTGTTATCGACATGAAGCTCAGTGCTAATGGTCCAATGACTAGCCAGTATAATTTATGCGCAGCTGAAGTGGCACTTGATCAATCACAGCTTACTTTTTTAATATGTTTTACGATGCTATAAAAATATACGATTTCCGCTTTCAAATGACACATGAAATAGAGAAATACTTACGTATCAACAAGCTTACAAACAAAAGAAAATATAGTCATGATGTATATAAATATGTCTGCGGGCGGACGTGCGTGCGTGTGTGTGTGTGTGTGTGTGTGTGTGTGTGTGTGTGTGTGTGTGTGTGTGTGTGTGTGTGTGTGTGTGTGTTTACGTTTTTATATTTATTAGGGAAACCATAAGATAATTATTCATGAAAATAACACATTTGATTTTGTATAAAACATTGTTGTTGCATTTTGTTGATTTCCTATTTTCATCTTGGCTGATTTTCATGTCCTAAATCAAACATCAAATCTTATGAGTTGGCACAGATGACTTGCACTTTTAAATAGAAATAGAAATTATTGCGCAAAAATGCCGTGGATATTTGCCAAAATCTATGGACATTAACATTTAGAATTTTGACGTCGTTCCAAACAATTTAACACTTTCTTCATTTGCTAATGTTTATTTGTTGGTTTCACGTGGCTAATACATTATCAGAACGAAATTTGCCTTTATTAAAAAAAAAATTGCGATTGTTGGAATATATGTTAACACTTTACTACAATGTATGTCAATTTAGTTTTATACAAAAACGAACGAGAGTGGGAGACATTTTTAAAATTTTAGATACTTTCAATTTTGATAAATATTTGAACAATACACATAATACATTAATTAATAAATACTCTCTAATTTTCATTTATTTTGAATTATTTTAAAGAGTGTTTAGAGGCCATGTACAGCATAATTCACGTTCACACACCAATTCTCGTTCTATCACCGAGGTTAAACGGTCAGTACTAAAATTGGTGACCATTTGGAAAATCGAGGTGCTTGTCTCTGCATTGTTTCCAGTTGTCATGAGTTTCTCTTTTCCACTAGATCCATCAGTGACGACTCAGTAGAGGTGTGGTTGGAGATTGCGCAAACCTTTCCTCATAATTGTCCGCGCAGCAAACCATACATGAGATATCCGTTGTCTTTCGAGATTGAATGCAGTCATCACATTAAGGGTAATAATAATGAACCAAACAGAATTTGATAATTAAAATCTTGCGGATTCGCATTGAATTTGATGCAATGTCATTAGACATCAATTAAGCAAGATTCTGTGAATGTCAAGTCATTCTTAAATCACATTTTAGATCTTCTCTTGAATGAAAATAATGTAATAGATGTTTATTAACATCGAAATACGGATTCAGGCATAAGGTTTGTTATCATCATATCTTGATTTTAATCTTCGTAACAGAGTTTAAAATTGCTACCTGGATTAGTTCAAAGAATTTCTGTAGGGGGGGGGCAGAAACATGGATCAAATTTCGTGAATTACTTCATATATGATATAGAAACGTAACATTGAGGCGATGGGATGGGACAGGAGCTGGTGAATTGTAAATAATGCGGGACTTAAACTGTGACAGACCAACCGGGTATAACCTTTAATATAGATGCGTTAACGTTTCTAAAAAAAAAATACTTAGTTGCCTTCGATCTGCTTAGTTGTGAAACAGGTTATTTGGATTTTATTTTAATTATATCTACTTATTTTTATATAAAGTGGTAATCCACGGACAACAAATCACAACAAAAGTTTACGCCGTATTTAACCTTTAGGTACACAGCATAAAAAAGCTCTGTAGGGTTTTCGTAATGGATGCGACAGATTGAAGCTCGATATAATATAACATACCGGTGACGTTCTTATGCAATACGATACCATCGTCCAAAACGACCCTACTACATGGCCAGGGAGCACGTCCTAATATTGATACCTGCGACATTCGGTAAACATCTCTACATTATTTGTGAGTTCCGATAATGAGTATACAATCTTCTGATAAAGTTGATATTCTGGCGTTCGGTACACAATTAAATATTGGTGACGCCGACGTGATCAAATAATCGAACGAGAAATAAAAATAAACACAGTTCATTTTAAGTAAACACTTATAAGCTGGTGACCCTAATATTTCTCAGTGTTTTGTTTAGTTCCATTTTAATATGCGTACATAACTGTTTGATGTGTTTCGTTTTTCCTTGGCCATAGCATAACAGTTTATCTGCAATTCATATTAAATGTCACGTTTCTGAATTTTTAGATGAGGATTGCTTATTAATATTATTTGGATTCTATGGACTACTCTTCTCACCTTGAGTGTCATTTTCACAACGTTTCAGTCGTTTTAACCTCATACCTCCTTCAGGTGTTTCTTGTCAAACTAAGGAATGTTTCTGTCGAACTCGTGAATCTGGACAGAATTTCGAACAGAACCCTATATAAAAATTCACGGCGGTAGTGTGCTCTTATTCCGTCAGCCATGACTGAATAAAGGCCCTAAGTAATTCGCAATTGTATTTTTCGGTCGCCTACACTGAGAATTGAACCTTCAACCTTCAAGAGAATATCACTTTTACAATTGATTTTTCCAAGTACTCTAACCACTGCGCAACCGGTTCTTGCGAACTAAAGAAGGTCGGCGATTACATTGATCGAAACTTTAAAAAATTATACTCAGTATGAGAACAGTAGTCCGAAGAATCCAAATAATACATATAAAATGTTGTTCGGATATTTGGTAATAATTAAAGATGTTATCGTCTTCAAAAATAACGTTATCAAGGCCAGGAATCATGTTCCAATATTGATACCTAAAATATTCGGTTAACGTTTCTGCATAACTGGTGACTTCCGATATTAAGTACTAATATAGAATAATCTGATGAAGGAGGTACCTCGAAGTTCACTAGACACATCACAATAGCGCCTACTAAAGAAACAAGTGAAGCATGCATACTCCCCCGTGAGTGCACAGTGAACAAGGCATAAAAAATGACTCAGTTCAGCATTTGCCGCTCCCCATTTACTCCCAAAATCCCCAGGGGACGTCAAATCATGATGGAAATGAAGAAACAGTTCAGTTTTAGGCATTAACATACGTAAATTTGAGTTCTGTACCATACATAAAAAGAAATAACTAAGTCCATCATTTGTCTCCGCCATTTAGCCCCAAAAATCTCCAAGGCCTTAGCATATTAAAACTTGAGTTCAGCACCATGCAAAACTGCTAAACATACATACACAGAACATTTTGGACAAATATGGTAAAATAGTCCACAAAATGGAGTGTTTTTATTAGCCCTAAAAGAGCCTCTGGGGAACATGCAAAAGATATCGCGAAGTATAGACAAACAAAATTACATAGAAATCAGTTAGTTACAACTTCTCAGAAAGTTTTATAAAAATCTAAGGCATCAATTTTTTAATAAGCACAAAAGTGTCAACTTTAGCCATTTTAAAACGAAAGACACACCTAGGGAGGCAACCGGAGTTTTCCCGGAAATTCCGTTCTGTTACATTTTTACTCATATCATGTTTAATGTTTGTGCAAAATTTCAAAAAACTCCAAGGCGTAGTTATTGAGACAAGTGCAGACAGACGAACGGACGAGCGAACAATGGTCAATTTACAAGTCCACCCTTCTTTTGTCTTTTTCCTATCTAATATACTACTTAGAGTAAAAAGTACCTTTTTCCTTATGTAAATCTTCAACTTAAGCAACCGATGAACCTACAAGAAAACGAACAGAGGCTCTTTTCGTGACGCTTGGTAGCACCAGGAAAAAAAGAAAATTAATAAGTTGTGAGTATGTTATGCCGGTTCAGCAATTTACGTCTAAATCGTATTTTCTGATTCCAAACTGGCTATCACTCTATCCGTTCTCTTTTTCCCGGTGGCTGCATTTTTTTACGAACGGCTGTGTTATTTCTTCATTTCCACGCTCAGTACAGGAAGAAGGGAATTGATTGAAGTAGGTCGAAGGTCAGAAAGCTGCTGAAGGGCGAATCAGCTGACCATCGATCGAAATAAATGCGACTGACGAGGTAGAAGAAAAAAGCACTCAACACGGATCAGAATTAACTGGCTCACACCTCGTACAAGGCATTTCTGCTTTTTTTTCTATGTCTTTACTTACTTGAAGCCTTTTTTTTTACATATATTTACTTAGAGGAGTGTTTTACTCTTCATGACATTTTTTTATTATTCGTATGGAATACAAGTGTTCATATATATATATATATATATATATATATATATATATATATATATATATATGCGTGTGTGTGTGTCTTTGTGTGTCTGCGTGTGTCTATGTGTGTCTGTGTCTGTGTATTAGTCATGCAACAATTCTAATATTTTTATTGATGCCGATACAATCATAAATTCATTACTAATTACCGATTATGATACAATTACCGATTCCAATTCTAAACTATAATATAAATCCTACCTGTCTGTTTAAATGTATGTATGTATGTATGTATGTATGTCTGCCTAAAACTTTCGACAACGATCACGAGATCGTTATCATTTTAAAGCTCGATCCTTTGGACGACAAATATCGAAAAAAATGGTTAAAAACAGTAATTTCTTCACACTCCAGTGGGATCGCTTTTTCCCCGATATTTTCGAAAATCATCCCCTCTTTTCGATTGACTAGCCTTAATTTAAACCTTCGGTACTTCCGATTTTGCGATGAATGCAACAGCAAAGATATCACGTCTTTTTTATTAACGTTCTTTTCCTTCTTCGCGGCACGATTTCGAGCCTTCCTGCCTGCCTTTTTTTTTCTCAACACACACACACTCGTGCAACGCCGGGCGCCCAGTCTAGTTCTTTATAAATCTCTTAATAGTTTTTTTTTCTGGATATCGTAAAAACACATGTTAAATATGCATATATTTTCTCAAACATAAAAATATAGTGGTGGGGAATAATCTATGGGTTTTACTTTTAATGATAGTTTAAAATCAAGAAAGATTTACTATTTTTACATTACTACCAACAGTGAGGAGTTTGTTTGAAAGAATTTTACATAAAAAAGGCAATTAAAGAATCGATTTTGGCATCGGACTATCGGCACACATTTTTCGATTTCGATACCAATTCCGATGCCCCAAAAGTTTCGATTTTATCGATTCCCAACTGCGATTAATCGTCCCAATATATATATATATATATATATATATATATATATATATATATATATATATATATATATATATATACATTCCTTTGAAAGCTTGTACAAACATACAAACAGTATGTTTCATGAAAATTTTAACACATCACTGGTTAAAACTGGATGGGTCGTAAAAGGGGGTCATTTTGAAAAGTCAAGGAATGTAGGAGGATTGTGTTTAATACCTATTATTCTAAATATCATGTAAGTTGAGATATTTTGATTTGGGAACTTATATCCTCAGGTACTCCTCTTAAAATTTTTGAATACTCCAAATAATTGAAAATTTTAATATTTTTATTTAATTGAAATATTTGCAATTTATAATATAAATCTCACCTGTTTATTTAAAAAGTATTTCTTTAAACCCCTCGGCTTAACGATTACAGGGAATATGAACTGGAATAGATACATTGAGAGCATTGCCAAGGCTGCTGCAAAGAAGGTGGGCTCTCTCTACCGTGGTAGAAACGACTTACGCCTGAAAGTATCCTGTACCTCTATAATGCCACCATTCGCCCATGTATGGAGTACTGTTGTCACATTTCGGCTGGTGCATCTGCTACTTGTCTCTCATTCCTGGACAGGGTTCAAAAGAGAGTCACCAACCTGATAGGTCTTGATCTTTTATCTAGGCTTCAACGCCGAAATGTTGCATCCTTCTGCCTGTTCTACAAGTATTTCAATGGTGAATGCGCTGACGAATTACAAGCACCTGTACCCCCTCGACGTGAATACCCCCGACAAACCCGACAAGCAGCTAAATCCCACCCCTTCACAGAAGAGATCCCTAGGTATAAGAAGGCCTTCTACTCCAATAGTTTTTCCCCCGGAACTGCTATACATTGGAACTCCCTTCCTGGATTCTGATTTTCCAAGTGTACGTACATGCAGAAGTTCAATTGTAATGTGAACAGACATCTTGCTACTCCTCTTTCATCATAATACCTCTGCAACTTATGTCCCCAATAGTAGCCCCCTACTTCAAAGTGGCACTGTGCCTTGTTTGGGGTGAAAATGAATAAAAAACTAATATAAAAATGTATGTATGTATGTGTGGATGTATGTATGTATGTATGTATGTATGTATGCCTAAACTTTGAACAGAGGCAACGGATTTTCACATTTTGTAGCCCGTTGGTTAAAAAGATAAATCCTTTCACCCTCAAATGGGCAGTTTTCTACAAGGAGGGGGCGATTTTTTGATATCTATTTTGCAAGTAATCGTATCGGTTGGATTGACATTGCCTAATTTTAACGTTCCAAACTTCCGGTCGCGTCAGGGAGTAGAGGTAAGGCGTCAGATTTTCTTTTCTGCCTTCGCGTCATCTGCCTGCCTACTACCACTATTTTTTTGCTTAACACACACCTCCAAACATCCTGTCAACGCCAGCCACCCAAGCTAGTTAAAATAAATCGGAAAGCCTTAAATCTCCAGCTTTTTAATACCACTTAATACATTCATACAGCAATGTTTTTATAACATTCTACTTACACAGATGCAGCGGGCAGCACAACTCACAGCTTCTCTATATCTCACTCCCTATCACAAATTGTTACTTTTCCAACCCGTTTCCCTGACCAGCAAGAACAACACGCACGACTTTTAGATCTGTTTTTGACTACAGTTCCTGACGATTCTATAACGAATGCCGACAGCCCACTCGAGAACGCTGATCATGCAGTGAAAATGGTTGAAATCGCCCCAAAACTCTAGAGCCCAAACTGAAGATCCAGTGCTCAAAACAACGAGATATTATAAAAAGGCTGACTGGGAAGCCATCAGAGATCTTATGAGAGATGCCCCATGAGGAAATATTTTTTCTCTTCCTGCTAAACAGTGTGCAAACGAGACCACTGAATGGTTCAAAACTGCAATCGAAGCGCATGTTCCCATGCGGAAATATTATAGCAAGCCCCACTCTCCCCAATGGTTTACTTCGACTTGCGCAACTGTCATTGCTCAAAGGCAGCATGCATACCGCAGATTTAACCGACATAAGTCCAGTTCAAATAGACAGAAGTACATAGAAGCTAGAATAACGTTAAGAAAGAAATAGCGACAGCTAAGAGAGAATTTATGGAAACCATTAAAAACGTATCGAAGCACAAAAGCTAGGAACTCCTGACTTCTGGAAAATCTACAACAGTGTAGTAAATAATAGGCAATCAACAATTCTCCCACTAACCAACAGGTTGTTTGCTCAGCAATCGAAAAGGCTAACATGCTTGCCAGTCGGTTTGCCTCAAACTCAACACTGGACCCTTCGAACCACCCCTACCTGAATTTCCTATGCGGACAGACGCCATGCTAGACGATCTGAAAATAACCCCTGCTCAGGTGCATGCTATCATAAAAAACCTTGACACTTCAAAAGCATGTGGACCCGATCTTATCCCAGCTGTGCTATTAAAAAAGTGCTTAGCTGAAGTAGCTCCAGTTCTCTGCAAACTCTACAACAAATGCCTTAATGAATCTTGCTTTCTGGGCTGTTGGAAAACTGCTTCTGTGGTACCAATATTCAAGAATTCTGGCGAAAGAACTGACCCATTAAATTATAGCCCCATTAGCCTCCTCCCACTTTTTGCCAAAATATTTGAGACCTTAATTAACCATGCTCTAGTCCATCACCTTACAGATGCTAAGCTTCTGACTGACCAACAATATGGATTTAGACAAGCCCGTTCCACAGCAGACATCTTAACTGTAATCTCTGAACGTATATACCATTCACTGGACAAAGCGGAGGAGGACAGAGCGGTAGCTCGATATATCTAAGGCTTTTGACAGTGTATGGCATGAGGGTCTCTTCAGGAAAATTAAATCATACGGTATCACTGGTAGAATACTTAACATAATTAAATTCTTTTTAGATCAGAGAAAAATCCAAGTTGTCCTCGATGCTCGTACATCTAAACAATATGATATAAATGCGGGAGTGCCCCAGGGGTCTATCATTGGACCTCTACTGTTCCTGATATTCATAAATTACTTCCCCAACAAAATTTCCTCTGAGATGGGTATATATGTTTATGACACCACACTCTATAACAGGCACGACAGGAAAACAAATGAATACATATATAAAGAAATGGCAGAAACACTAGAGGATGACCTCCAATCTGTAGTTGAATGGGGACAAAAATGGATGATCACGTTCAATGCCGCCAAGACTAAACTTGTTTCCTTCAATAATTACAAGAAACCCTCTCTAGCACCTATAGCAATGGCCAACGACTCTTTATCTGAGAGTACGTCTTTCAAGCTCCGTGGCCTAACGTTCACAGGAAACAATTACATCGAGGGCATTGCCAGGGCCGCTGCAAGGAAGGTGGGCTCTCTCTACCGTGCTAGAAAACTACTAACACCCGAAAGTATCCTGTACCTCTATAAGGCAACCATTCGCCTATGTATGGAGTATTGCTGTCATATTTATGCTGGTGCATCTGCTACTTGTCTCTCGCTCCTTGACAGGGTTCAAAAGAGAGTCACAAATCTGATTGGCCCTGAACTGGCATATAAGCTTCAGCGTTGCATCCCTTTGCCTGTTCTACAAGTATTTTAATACTGAATGTTTTGACGAACTGCAAGCACTTGTGCCCCCACGACGTGAACACCCTCGTCAGACCCTACAGGCTGCGAAATTCCACCCCCACACTGTAGAGATCCCTAGATGTAAAAGATCTTTCTACTCCACTAGTTTCTTCCCCAGAATCGCTAGACTTTGGAATTCCATTCCAGGTCCCTGATTCCCCAACTGTACTGACGTGCAGAAGTTCAAGTGCAACGTGAACTAACATCTTGCTGCCCAAATACCTGCATAGTACCCAGTAGTTTTTGCCCCTGATAGTAGCCCCCTACACCAAAGTGGCAATGTGCCTTGTTTGGGGTGAAAATGTAATAATAATAAAAAAAATTAAGAAGAAATGTTAACTTGTAAGTATCTTTCTAAGGTAACGTATGATATATATAGTCATAGTTTTATGTAATTGGAAATATTAATATTTTCAACTGAGAGTGTTACGTCTTTATAAAACATTTCAAGTAAATTCATTGCAGAAATTTTTAACTATAACAGTAGATGGGAAATAATTTTCCATTTAAAAATACATGAACATTAATTTTTAATATAAAAATGCATGAGAAATGATTTGTATAAAAACATAAGAAATATTTTTAATATGAAAATATATTAGAAATGAGTTTTAATATAAAAATATATTAGAAATAATTCTTAACGTAGTGTTACGTTAATACGAAATAACCAAGCAAAGATTTTAATATAAAATACACAGGAAATTATTTAAATATAAAAACACATTAAAATAATTTTAATATAAACAATACATTAGAAATGACTTTTTAATATAAAAAAATGCATTAGTACTTTTTTAATGAAAATAGATAAGAAATGATTTTTAATCCTAAAAAAAACATGGGCAATGCTTTTAATCTAGAATACATGAAGAATTATTTTAATATAAAAATACAGGACAAATCACTGGAATTTCAAAAATACATTACAAATGATTTAAAAATAAAAATAGGAAATGATTTTAACATATAAACATGAGAAATGACTTTTTAAAAAAACCTAAGAAATTATTTACATTGCTAAATACCAGAGGAGTCACAGGACAACCGGAAGCAATGCCGAGGTAAGCAGAGAGCACCTAAAGCGTCTAGAATTCCGAAATGGTCATCCATCTGCAACTAGCCAGGCTCAACGTTGCTTTACTTCGGTAATCTGACGAGAAGTGGTGTGTCAACCTGATTATGCCGTATATTCGCACATACACACACACACACACATATATATACACACACACAAACACACACACACACACACACATATATATATATATATATATATATATATATATATATATATATATTCACTAAACGAAGCTGAATAAATTGCTTCAAACAATTCCGTTTCGGCGAGCGGCATCTGTTTTTTAGCGTCTGATTTGATTGAATGCATTAATTTAGATTACTTCAGCGAATTACTCTGACTTTCGTTTTATTTAAATAACGTTCAAACCGTCATGATTATTCATTAGTGTTTGGCGTTGCTGCCTTCCGCTCAAATATTGAAAGTGCCTTCGCTTTTCCCAGTAACTAGATTCATTTGTGTTTTCGTAATTGTCTTTTTTAAAGTTAAGCTACTCAGTCTTGGAGCCCATTTCCTCCAATCTTATGATTGTTTTACAAAAAGAAACTCCACGTAAATGCGAACATTTTAGTGTTTATGTTTTTAATCTAAAAAATCACCAAGATCGAATTTTCCTATTCTTAAGTGTAATAAATAAATTAAAATGAGATAGAGTTATTTTTAAATTCTGAATTACTTTTGAGAATAGAGTCGATGTCTTTTTTTTTTAAATGTGCAGTACTACTTTTAACGATAATGAAAATGAGGTCCCGTTAACATGTTTAATATGCGAGTAAATGATTGGATTTTTACATATGTTTATGGTGCATATGTTCGTGTTTAAAATATGGGGCTTAGGGGCAGGGAATATTATGGACAAGAAAGATCAAAATGTCAAAAATTGTTATCTGATTCGCTAGAAAGAATAACGACAGACACAAATAAATAATAATAGATTTTATTGCTCAGTTGTGGCCGAGGAGATGGCTGAGTGAGAGAGAAGGGCACGAACGAAGAACAAGGTCGATGTCATCAACTCCACAGCTAGCAGTCTCTCAATCTTAATGTGGGCTAGTTTACTTTCTAAAAAATGTGATACTAACGCAACCTTAACTGTAACATCCTATTCTGGGATTTCTTCTTCGCTGTCAATGTATCTCATCCTCTTACAAGATGTGGCATCCATCTTATTGTTTGGTTAACGAGGGTAGTATTTCTATTTACTGATACTTTTGATGGTAGTTTTTGCACGTTCTTTGTGTACTTTTTGTTGTTTTCTATTTTGTGTTTTAATTGACCACTTAGGTCATATACTTGGAAAGTCTTTGAACTGTTCCTCCTCATCATACACAGGGGGGGCTGAGCGTCATAAATAAATCGATATGATACCATATTCTCTTTTTTATACGAACTCAATATACCAACGTCTATAGTATTCGATATGAAGCCGTACGATCTATTATACGAAATGGTGTCTAAACACTTGAAATTTTAGATATAGGTTGCTTGGACAGGGATCTTACTTTATAATTCCATTTTACCACAAAACAATAAATGTTTTTAAAAATGATCTCTGCGGTCTCTACGAAATTGTCTGGCCAATTTTTGGTCCCAACATTATAAATTTAAGATGTAGGTCACTTTGACACAATATTGGCGGAGTTTGGTGGAGTTCTCAAAGGTCAAATTGTTGAACTTTGACCTCTAAACACCAAAATTACTGCCTGAAACCCGATTTAAAAGATTTCTCCAAATCTGAATACCCCTTATGTAAAATTTCGAGTCTTTAGACCGAAAATTAACAGAGTTATTGTGTAGGGCAAGGTACACAGACAGACAGACACACAGACACAGACACACACACACAGATACTTTCACTTTTATAGATATACTAGCATGGGTGCCCGGCGTTGCCCGGGTGTGAGGTGTATGCTGAGCAAAAAAAAAGGGTTAATTTTTTTTAATTCGACCCCGATTATGACCCCTTAACATTCATTTTTTGAGGGCTCAACCTGAGTTATTAAGTTAGATCCATGTCCAAGAGACCTATATCTAAAATTTCACGTGTGTAGACCCAAAATTGTCGAAGGTGTTTGGTAGAGTTCTCAAAGGTCAAATCGTTGCATTTTGATCCCTTAATAGCGAAATTTCTGGCCGAAAATCGATCACATCGATTTCCCAAATCTCGATACCCTGTATATCAAATTCCGAGTCTGTAGACTTAAATTTGACAGAGTTATTGCGTAGGGAAATGTACACAGACAGACAGACACACAGACATACAGACACGTTCACTTTTATAGATATATAGACTAGCATGGGTGCTCGGCGTTGGCCGGATGTTTGTATGTGAATGCTGAGAAAAAAAAGAGTCAATTTTTTTAACTTTGACCCCTATTATGACCGGTTAAAATTTATTGTTTTGAGCTCCAATTGAGTTATTAAGTTTGATCCATGTCCAAGGAATCTATATTTAAAAATAAGTGTATAGACCCCAAATTGTCGGAGGAGTGTGGCAGAGCTCTCAAAGATCAAGTTGTTGAACTTTGACCCCTGAACAGCTGAATTTTGGCTGAAAACCAATCACATAGATTTTCACTAATCTCAGTACACTGTATACTAAATTTTGAGTCTGTAGACAAAAAATTGACAGAGTTATTGCGTAGGGAAATGTATACAGACACACAGACACGGAGGAGTTTGGTAGAGTTCTCAAAGGTCAAATCGTGGAACTTTGACCCCTTAACAGCCAAATTTGTTGCCTAAAGCCAATCACGTAGATTTACCGAAATATCAGTTCCCTGTATATCAAATTTCGAGTCTGTAGGCTGAAAATTGACAGAGTTATTGCCTAGGGAAATGTACAAAGACACACAGACAGACAGATACACAGACACACAGACACGTTCATATTTATAGATATACTAGCATTTCAGCCCAGCGTTGCCCGGGTGTTTGGAGGTGTCTGCTGAGCAAAAACAAAAAAGGGTTATTTTTTTTAAGTTTGACTCCAATAATGACACATTAACCTTTATTGTTTTGGGCTCCAATCAAGTTATTAAGTTAGATCCATGTCCAAGAGAACCTATATCTAAAATTTCAAGTGTTTAGACCCAAAATTGCTAAAGATTTTGGTAGAAAAAAAAGGAAAAAACGGTCATTCTTTTTAATTTTTACCTCTACTCCATACTCTGTCTATAACTCTTGGTTCCACCATTCTCTCTCTCTGTCTACCTGTCTGTCTGTCTGTTTGTCTCGTCTCGTCCCACTCCCCCCTCTATCTCTCTCTAATAAAGAGAGAATTCAAAGATTATAAAGAGAGAAACGGCCAAATATTGTCGACTTAGGCACAAAGATTATCAATCGGCGTTTCCCTTCTTCAAGAGAATCTAATCGAAATAATCTTATCAAAAGATTTCATTCATGAAGAATGTCTATTCCGATTCAGCCTAGTCTTTATAAACCGTTTGTATGGTTCGCTTTTATATGAAACTCTATTAATGTCAAAAGAGAAACATCTAGGCGTGTTCGAGCTATCATTTACATGAACGTAAGATTTCTTATCTGTTAAACCCTCGTCGTTTTCTATAGACATTTTCTTAAGTGTGTAAACGATAGAACACCTTAAATGTGACCGACTTGGGGAATAACTTTGAGGTTTTTATGTGCATTTTTTTTTGTTTATTTACAGAAACATCTATTCCAATTCTTATCATTAATACACTGAGTTGTGTGTTAATGACGAGACCTGTGGAAAGTCCAGTCGTATCCTACTTTTAAATCGCTGGCGTGTATTCTATGGATTTTAAGCACGGGACCTCACAATATTATTATAACGCCTTTGTTCAACGTTAAATATATTGGTTGGTTTATGCAGTTTCAGAATATATTTGGTTTGTGGGTCTAATCTCCAAATCCCTTGTAGAAGTTTGAAACATATTTTCAATTTGATTGTACGCACGGTGGGAACAAAACCTCCATCTTTAATAATATTGGAGGGATAACGTACGTATGAATATATAATTGCCTTAACGTAGTATTTTATAGATACCAAACGATGACCTCGAGTTTAAAGTAAGCCGGACGAATTTCTTAGAATCCAAGCAGATTTTCTGGCACAGGCTGAGTGCATGTTTGTAATACTAGACGAAGATACGTCTTCACCAATCAGTTTAACAGTAGCTTTGTAGCTGTAAGACTGGGGTAGAGAACTGTTCACTACAAGAACACGTGAATGTCTCTTCTTTTATTACTGATCATCTGATGCGCTTCAAGTAGAAAAATGTCGACGGGGCTGCTCAGGTACGTCTCGAAAGCCGGAGTACGCTTGTGCTAGTAGCTTGGCGTTTCGAAACTCTCTTTACCTTGTGACCAACTTCCTCGAAAATAGGTACATAATATAAGGGTGAATAAAATATTTATGCGCCGCGCTAGAGCCATAATTAGTTTACATTAAATTATTAAAAAAACAATAACGATTCTTCGAAATAAAGTCTACAGTTGCTTTCAAACTTTCTACCAAAGAGCCGTAAGTTTTCCGGTTTGGCTAAAGTTCCACTCATTCGATAGTTCATCGAAAAATTCTGTAGAAATATTATAACTTCAGCGACTCACTATAATCGGTGACCTTTCGTAATATGCAGTATTGATCAGAATACACCAAATTCAAAAGAGGAAACATTTGGGATATAGGTTGGGTACAGCTTCCAGATCCATATAATCTATTTCTTCAATCTTTAAGCTGACATATATATATATATATATATATATATATATATATATATGTATATATATATATGTATGTGTGTGTGTTTGCGTGTGTATCTGTGTGTGGGTGTGTGTGTGCGTGTGTATATATGCATATATATATATATTTGTGTATGTGTGTATATATGCATATATATATATGTGTGTATGTGTGTGCGCGTGTGTATATATGCATACATATATATTTGTGTATGTGTGTATATATGCATATATATATAAATTTGTGTATGTGTGTGTGCATGTGTATATATGCATATATATATATATTTGTGTATGTGTGTGTGAGTATATATATATATATATATATATATTTATTTATTTTTCTTCGAACTTTATATCCCTTTTTATGAGCTGTAGGGTTTGCACATCTCAGTTCTTCTATGACCAAAGAGAAATGAGATAAGCTAAATAATTATTGAAGTAGAAAATATATAGATAGAGTGTAATATTGTATATATATATATATATATATATATATATATATATATATATATATATATGTATTCATCGACATATAGTCCAGTTTCGTTGTATTACAACTCATCACTATCGCTAGACAAGCACCTCTCCCAAGCTGGAGATTGAGCCTAGAACCATCGCGTTGATAGTCAGCAGTTCTATTGCTCGACCCACGGGAGCGGCGCCCGTAAATAATCTCATTAAATGCATATTTAAATAAATATCCGTCCACCAAGTTTAACTTTACAATCAAAATTTATTGTTCGACTGAATACTCAAAAAAAAAAACAATTTACAAAGTCCTTGTTTTGGAATGTTATTCTTATTATTCTTCTCATCAGAGGACATATAGAAATCAGCAAATTATATTTGTAGCAATGCTAGAATTTGCTAGTTAAGGCATTAAGTGAAACCGCAAGTTATTGTAGTTATAAATTGCCAAATAAAAAAATGAACAAATATGTGATATGTAAAAACTAATATAAAAACAAACCGCGCATAATATTTCAGTTTGAATAAAACTCCTCTAGAGTTTATTCAAAATGCAAAATAGCTCTTTAGATAGAATGGATTCCAAAATAAGTCCAGCCTGACGATGCATATAATCCGATTGGAAACTTTTAAAAATTCCGATTGGAAAGTGTACAAAACAGCTGTAATAATGAAAATTGTTTCTTTTTTCCGGGCAGTGCAGTAATCTAAAGAGAAGTATGTCCCTAGCTAAATGGAACCTAATAGTAAGAAGAGAGAAATCCAAAATGAGAACCTTCATCATCGGCTTAAAAAGAAAAAGTCTTTGAGAATAATAATAAGAATAGCATCCTTTGAAACTCCGCGGATTAAGGACTTTGTAAATTGTTTTTTAGAGTATTCAGTCGGACAATAAATTTTGATTGTAAAGTTAAACTTACAGTTTTAATTGTCTTTCTCTTATATATACACACACACACATATATTATTCCCATGCTTTACTTTATTATATATATATATATATATATAAAGTTAAGCATGGGAATAAAGTTCCATAAAACTGTCTTGTACTAGCATATCAATAAAATAAAGATGAGGGGAGAAGAGAAAATTTCTTAGGCCATGGTATTAAGAAGCTAGAAAAGGATATATATATATATATATATATATATATATATATATATATATATATATATATATATATATATACTCGGGGTTTTTTATATTCAAAAGTAATGGACTAATGAATTCAACGAGGTTGTTAGATAGTGCTCAATAAAAAGAGCTGATAATACTTGTTTATTGTTATATAAGATATTATTGTTATATAATATGCAGCGGGATGTGAGCATGTTTATATAACAATAAACAAGTATATATATATATATATATATATATATATATATATATATATATATATAAAATGGGTTAATAAATTCCAACGAAAGAAAGATGTATATTTAAATAAGGGAGTAGTCACCAACAATGTGTATTTTTTAACATTATTTTATTATTCCGTGTCTTGGTTTTTCATTGAGAATTATGTTTGGATCATTGTAATAATATTTTTAAGTCATTGAAATCGTTTACGCGCGTTTCAGACTGTCTGTGATGCGTCCTCGTCAGAAATTATTTTCAAATGTGTAAAAATGGCGATTTTCGTAGTTAGTTTGAAGTTTTTCCAAGGGGTGGAGGCTTGTAAGTGTTTATTATACATTGGTATGCTGAATTTTTATTGCTTTTTTATTTGGTTTGTCCAGGGAGAGTTGACCTCGCTGTAGTTGCTATCTCTTTCTGCTAATGTTTTTTTTTTCTTTTCCTTTAGGGTTGGGTAGGGTGTGTGTATGTGTGTGTGCGTGTGTGTGTATGTGCGTGTGCGTGTGTGTTTATATGTGTGTGTGTGCGCGTGTGTGTGCGTGTGTGTGCGTGTGTGTGCTTGATTGTATTGGTTTCGGAATGTGTATATTGTTTTATAGTATTTTGGGGTTATTTGTTTCCTTAGGAAGACGGCTGTGGTCCGAGGTCGTTACTAATGCGTATGTGTGGGGAGGGGGGACTGGCTCTTCTGAAGTAAGGGTAGGGGTGCTTTCATTCTATTTTAATATTTATTTTTTGGATTCTTGGATTTTAGTATTGTGCTTTTTCGTTTTAGTCTTATATTATGTTTGTTTAGAAAGAGGGGTGTATTTAAAATAGGGGATTTATATATATATATAGCAAGAGAGCGCTATCCTTTTAATTTTCTACTGATGAGAGGCTGTTTAAACTATAACAACTTGCATTCTTTTTAGCGTCAGACCTACGTTGCTGCTGTTACTCTTTTTCTTTTCAATGCTAATTTTTCAATAACTGCATCTATTTTTCTTCTCTGACCATTCTTTTTCCATCCGCCCTTCTAGACGTCATCTAGACCATAAAATATTTTTTTTAATACAAACAAGATTATTGGAGTGTTCGTATTATCTGGAAGATGTTTTTACGTAAATTATTACGAAATACAAGATAAATACAGAGATTTTGCTCGCTGAATTGTTTATGTTATTATTCTCCTTTAGTTTATGATCAAAGTGTAGTATCATCACTGATATTATACTTAAAAGCAAAGATTTTGGTATCTGCTCCGAAAGTGCATTTTATATTTTTTGTGTCTTCTCTCAGTGAAGGGGAAATCTTCATAGACTTGAACTATGTGTACTCTTCACTAATCCGAAATTCCTCTTTTTCTTGAGATGGGTTTTCTTCACGTTAATAACAAACCCGGTGCTTATCTCGTCGCTCGTGGGGAGACAAGTGCACATGAATTATTAATATCCTTACGTCAAGAATTTATTACACACTTTGAAAACAAAAACATGGGTAATTTATAGTGGTTTCTTCTTTTTCTTGGTTGTCCATTATTATCAGATTGTGACAATCTTCTAATAAGTCTGTTGATGTTTTAATAGTCCAATCTTGGACCAACATGTATGATCACATATCGGGCATGTGAAGGAGGTACCTTCTGGTGTAAGGATGGACTAGCGAGCATGCCTTTTTGCACGCTTCGCTGTATGGTCCTGTATTCGTTGCTCCTTAATACAGTCCATTCCCTGTGAGCAGAGGGAGTGCTAGAGATTTCTGCAGGAAGCAAGTTCCTCCAGTTAGGAGGGGTGTATTCGACACCACTTCAAAGATCTCTGCACGCCGGTATTGTGTCCCTCCCTGTGATGCCAAGAACCTTCTCGAGACATATTATATCTGGGCAACATAATGGCTAATACCTGCCCATTAGATGATGAGATCAAGAATCGCTTCAAGGAAGTATCAGCACCATTTGGTTGGCTAAGGAGAAGGCTTTTCAGGACAGACGCCAAACTAAATGCTAATGTACAGAGCAGTATATATCACCAAAATGTTGCAAAGATGAAAGACTATGGGTGACCTATAAAATATTAGGGTCATAATCCCTGAAACATTAAGTGATGGGCTGGGCAATGCCCTGCAGAGAGCACAGGAGTGTGAAAATGAAAATGGTGGAGATTTGAGTAACATCATTGTTCATAACTAAAATTAGACCTTGTGAAAAATATACCCTAGATTAAGTTGTGTAAATAAAATTAAAATAAGTAGACTATAATCATTTATCTACATCTAAAAATAGGTAAGCATAACGTAAATGTTGAGGAAGTTAATCAAATTTAAAATCCATCAGTTTCTTTTGGGACACTCATATATATATATATATATATATATATATATAATAATAAATTTCGCAGCCCACAAGAGTCAACGAACCGGAAGTCTAAGACTCGAGTTTCGCCCTCATTTGGGCTCATTGGTTAGACAAATCCGAACTCAGGATTCGAAACCCGAACCTCTTGCATGCAAGGCAAGCACTCTACCAACTGAGCAAACGCCCTGCACACAAGAATTGCAATTAACCAACACAGATCAAGCAAACCGCGCCGAAATCCGACTATGAAATGAACCTACTTCGTCTCAACAAGGGACGCGGTCATCCAACCAGCTAATAACCCCAAGCTGATGTCTCACAAGTAGGAGTTTTAACTCGAAAGGACGATGCCATCCAGCACTGCTAACCAAGCGAGCAACTTATGATAGGATTTTCAGAATGTGAGAGATTGTATATAATAAATTCCACAGCTAAACAACGTCGCAGCCCACAAGATCAATGACCGTCAAAGAACCGGAAGTCCAAGACTCGAGTTTCGCCCTGATTTGGGCTCATCAGTTAGACAATATATATATATATATATATATATATATATATATATATATATATATATATATATATCACTGATGGAGATTTGGTGTCTGTCCGTTTGTCGTGTGTTTGATTCTTTAGCTTTACACTGTAGTCTGCTGTGGAATAAAAACATTAGCAACTTTATTTTTCTTCCTTATTAACTATTTCGACGTTTGGTATCTTTGCTTTGCTCGCTTTATCTTTCGGTCCCCCCCATTCTCCAGAAGATTCTGTGGTTTCCGTTTTTGCATAGTTCCAGATGTTTTCCTCGCACAGTCGTGTTTGTTCTTGTGTTCTTTTGTGGAGTAATTTGCAGTTAGAACTGACTTTATGCGAACTTAACTTTGCTCGTATTTTCAGATGGCAACTTATCTTGAAAATGCGAGTGCGTTTCCAAATGAAACTGAATATATGTGTTGTGAAAAGTAATAATTAATGAAACGATTAGGAAAAAGTCGCAGAGAAAATGCTCTAGAAGGTTTTGGATGCCCCTTTATTCATGGAAGATTTTATATTCTTTCGTCATTTTTTTCATATCAGATTGTTATTCGTAATTAAAAAAATATATACAAATTTTCTACAGCCTATTTTATTTTTCTGTAAACGTATTTTTTTCGAATGTAAATAAATTCATCCTTTTAACCAGGAACACACACACACACACACACACACACACACACACACATATATATATATATATATATATATATATATATATATATATACCGTAGTGTCCAATTGAATCATTTGCAAAGGATAGAAAAAGAATTATAACAAGTATTTATTTATTTTCAAAATGGGAACGTCCAAAAGTGAGAAACAAAATTGAGAAAAACAATGTAAACAGCCAAAACAATAAAAATACATGTAAAATCAATATTTAGTAAATGAGCCCTTGGTCCCAATGACAATTGCACATCTTCTACTGCAAGAACGAATCGGTTTTTGACAATCCTCGATACTAATTTTGCACCATTCTTCTTGAAGCTTCACCTACAAATCCTCCGTGTTAGTGGTAATTCTTTCCATAACTTTCACTCCTAAGGTCTTCCAAAGATTTTATATTGGATTTAAGCCATGGCCAATCCATAATCTCGAAATCTTGCTCGATAAGGTAACTCATTACAACCTTTGCCTTGTGACATAGGGTATTATATTGCATAAAGGTAGTCCGATCGAAACCTGAATCCTGTATGACTGGCACCACATGATCTTGAACAATGCCTTTAAAGATCTGCGCGTTTACACGAGTTTGTAGCCGGACAAGAGCCGTTGTTCCTTGGCTAGAAAACATTCCAAATACCATGAGGCTTCCACCCTTAAACTTGACAGTTTCCTTAGTACACTTTACACTTAATATTTCACCTATACATATCTTTACATTGTTTTCCCATCGTTTCAAATAAATTAAACTTGCTTTCATCATTGAAAAAGACTTTTGCCCAATTTTCATATGTCCAAATTACACACATGTTTGCAAACTCTAATCTCTTCGTCTTATTCTTCGAACTAACAAGTGGTTTCTTCCCTGGGGTTTGATTAAACAGCCCTATTTCTTGCAGTTGTCTAGAAACAATCTGTCTTGACACATTAACACATGAGGTACTATTAATAATCCTTTTAATTTCTGTGCAAGACTTAAAACGGTCCTTTAATGAAATACACTGCATTATTCGATCTTCTCTTGGCAACATTTTGCGGGGTCTGCCGGTTTTAAAAGCACTAACTATTTTGCCAGTATCATTGTATGATTTAACAACCCTGCCTACAACACTCTTGGAACGTTTTTCTTTCTCTGAAATCTCTCTAATGGTGTGATTTTCCTTGTGTAGCTTCAGAATAGTTTGCGTCACATAGTAATCCGGTTTTTGGCGTTTCGCCTTGGTGCCGCTGATGAAACGTTTACAAACGTCTAAGTAAGGCTTTAGAGGAAATTAAAAAGTTTGAATATAGCATACTGTTTACATTGTTTTTCTTAATTTTGTTCCTTACTTTTGGACGTTCCTATTTTGAAAATAAATAAATAACTGTTATAATGATTCTTCTATCATTTGCAAATGATTCAAATTTCAGTATGTTATTATTGATGATAACAACTACCAGTTGTTAAAATTTCAGCTTTTCACAGTTGTTATGTCAAAGAAATATTAGGTTTTAAAATGGTGTCCCTTAGTTTTGGACGCTACATACATATATATATATATATATATATATATATATATATAGAGAGAGAGAGAGAGAGAGAGAGAGAGAGACAGACAGACAGACAGACAGACAGACAGAGATGTGGGCATGTGTAATAAATAATGAATTATATTTATATAATTACTGTGTATCATGACCTCCTTTTAGTCCTCAGCAATAATGAGTGCTGTTGCTAGTGTGCTTGCGCGAATAATTGTGAAGCAAGCATTGCACAATATACAACCGCGCCTCCCCTGGGTCGACATTACTTTATTCCCGTTGCAAGTAGAAATTTAAAACGAATAGAAACAATGGCGAGTAAGCGGAGGAAATATGCAGCACATGCATTTCCTAAATCTTCAACCATTTTAATACTGACTATGTATGTATCTATCTATCTATCTATATATATATATACATATATATATATATATATAAAGGGAGAGAGAGAGGAAGAGAGAGAAAAAGTAAGAAAGAAATGAAGAGAGATAATTACATTGTGCCTGAAAAACTTTAAAAGTAAAAGAAAAACCTTTTATTTTTTTCAATAATTGATACCTTTTAAAAATTCAAAATACATTTATTAAGGTATACTTTGCTAAATGACATTACTGGGAGAAGCCGTATTAAGTGTCTATCATAAAGTCCAACCAGTACTAAGATATTTTTCTCAAAATGGTTTGTATCATTGTCAACTTCGTCCCACACACAATAACTCATAGACTACGTAATTTTTACAACTGAGTGTTCAAAATGGATATCACATCATAGATTACGAATAACAATTACAAGAAATCTTCTTGGTCACCTATTGCAATGATTTATAACTCTATACCTGAGATCACATCGTTCAAAGTTAATGTTCACAAGCAACATGGATTGTCAAATACATTGAACCCATTGCCAAGTTTGCTGTAAGGAATATGGACTCTCTCTCTCTTTCTCTCTCTCTCTCTTTCTCTCTCTCTCTACCGTGTTAGAAAAATAGCCACACTTTATATTAATCTGTATCTCTATAATGCCACCATTCGCCTATGCATGAAGTATTGTTGTCTCCTCTGGATTCGTACATATACCATCTACAAAATGGAACTGTTAAACCTTAAATCGTGATATAGTACAAGCGGAGGACAGGAGCAAATCTAGTAGAATCAATGTATTTTTAATGCTAGCTTAAATAGAACTAAGAATAGAAAGATTCCAAAATAACAATGTTTCTGAACTATACAAAAAGACACTTGAATCCTTGGAAAATCTCTATTATTTCAGTAATTATAGGGGCAATCGACTACAGGAAAATAATTTAAATACATGGCGAATATATCTGGTAAAGCAAGCGTAAGACAGATACAAAATTGCATTTAAAAGGTCTGTGAGAATCTTAAATATTCCTTGCTTGGAGTGTTTGAAATGTCATGTAAATGTCTGGAATACAGTAAGGTATCCCCTCCACATCAAAAACAAAACAATAAGAGAATTGAAAAAGAACAAAAAAAAGAGATAAAATCACGCGAGTTTAAGCAATAGATAGAATCGTCGAAGTTCTCAGACGAACTTGTTTTTTGCTGTTTTTTTTGTTTGATTTTTTTCTTTTGTTTTGTGAGGCGTGACATTATCTTAGTCATGATGCCACGAGTGTAACCTTTCAGCATCTATCCTCTTTGCTCAGCAGCTGATAACCGTAGACACCAACTCAATATAAGCTTTTTGTTTATGACGCGCCAAAATTCGTGAGAATTGTAGTTTAACGCGTTTTGCAACTGGTTCTGAGACATATAGCATTACGAATCGAAAGAATAGTTGAAATTGTTGGTTATTTATATTTCCTTCGGTGAGACGGTTTGCTTATATGTTGGCGGTAAAAAGTTGGTTCGTGTGCCTTGTATAAGTAGGAAACATCCATGTTCAACACGTTCTCCATATACGTCATTTCAATGGCCATCTACGGGGGCACGATTCGCTTTGCTCTGCCTGCATTATAAAATACTAAGATATATCAATAAAGAAATGTTCCGTTTCCCTGATATGAGGTAAATTGCTTTTTGAAACAATATTCAAGAATTCTGCCAAAAGAAATAGCCAGCTCAATTTTCGTGCTAACGGTCTCCTTTCACTATTTGCTAAAATCTTCGAATCAACCAAACAAGCACGAATAAACCACCTTGTAAATGCTAGAGCTCATATACCATACACTGAATAAAACAGGAAAGCTAAAGCGGTATCTTTTGATATATCCAAAGTCTTTGACAAGGTCTGGCACGAAGGTCTCCTCATCAAGAGTAAACCATATAATATTTACTGGACGAATATTTTATATATTCAGTTCCGTTTTCGCCCATAGAAAAAAAACAGGTTGTCCTTAATGAACTACATCCCAGCAGAATGTTATTATGTAGAGATACGTCACTAGCCAATCATTGGATCTTCATTATTCCTGATATTCATAAATGAACTTCCTGATGAAATTGTTTTCGAGATGGATATTTTGCTGATGATATCAGGCTTAATAGAAAAAATGCAGACATATTACAAACAGTGGCAGAAACTGTAGAAAAGGATCTTCAGTCTGCATCGTAAAGGCGACAAATATGGATTGTAACATTTAATGCTACTAAGACTAAACTTCTTTCTTTTACAATTACAAGAAATCCTCTTGGTCACCAATTGCAATGATTTATCACTCTGTATCTGAGATCACATCGTTCAAGTTTAATATTCACAAGCAACATGGATTAGGATAAATACATTGAATGCATTGCCAAGTTTGCTGTAAGGAATCTGGACTCTCTCTCTCTCTCTCTCTCTCTCTCTCTCTCTCTCTCTCTCTCTCTCTCTCTCTCTCTCTCTCTCTACCGTGTTAGAAAAATAGTCGTACCTTATATTAACCTGTATCTCTATAAGACCACCATTCGCTTATGCCTGAAGTATTGTTGTCACATCTGGACTGGTACATCTCCCAATAGTCTTAGACAAGGTTCAAAAACGACCCCAATTTAAGAGGTCCTGCATTATCAACTAAGCTTCAATGACTGTTTCTTTGTCAGGATGTTGCATTCCTGTAGACTTTTTACGATTACTTTAATGAATTGCCCTAAGGAACTCTTGGCACTTGTGTCCCTTCGACATAATTAGTCTCGACTAACTCAACACGCAGCAAAATTCCACTTCATTATTTTGTGAATGTCTAGATGCCAAAAAGCTTTTTACGTTAATAATCTCCCCTCCCCAGAAACTTCAAGATTTTAGAATCCTTTCCCTGTCACCTGCTTTTAAGACTGTATGTCTTGTAGAAAGTTAAATGTAATATGAATTGGTATCTAGCTATTAATCTCCCTACGTAATGCCCACGTCCAAGTATCAATGTGCCTTGTGTAGGTGAATAAGACTTTTTAAAATATATTTGTATGTGTGACATACCTTTTCTCGCTAGATGTTTTTCCCTTTCTATTGCTGTTCGATGCTACATGTTTCTATTGTCATCGCTTCGTTTATTGATTTCTTAGTCTCTCTTCTGAGCTCAGCTAGACAAATTAAATTTCTCTTCACACCAACGAGACAAGAGATGTTCTCTGAGATTTTCTAAAGGTGTTATTTCTGGAGATAGACTAGAGTTCTCTTAACTTATCAAATAGTTAACTTTTCTTCTTACAACAAATCGATTGATAGTGAACAGAGATTAAAGTGGTGGTAGACATTTCGCTCTTGGCGATTATCAAAGCTTCCTTACAGGTGATAAGTCTCGTGTTGCTCCCATGGAAAGACTTACACTAAAACATTTTGATTTCTCACGTTAGCTAAAACGTGACGTCAATTTAGTGCGACTCTTGTTCAAATCAACACTAGTTCATTTACTCGCTATTCGCATCTTTATAATGCAACAATAATGCAGCATATATTATGTAAGAAATTATTTTTATTTTTACAGATAAGGCAGCATTTACTAAAGCTCAAAACCACTCGATGATAATAGTATTTGGTATGACATTCAAACTGGTCAGGTTTAGCCGCGTCCCTACCACTCGAAAGAAGGACTTTCAAGAACATTAAATTCACAAGCGGTTTCCAGTCGGATTTTTAAAGAAATATATTGTTGTCTCCAACTCCAATACAACGCCCGATTTACTTGACCCAAAAATAATCCCTTTGTTTCTCTCTTTAAACAAAGGAGTTGTCTTTTGGGTCTAGACGTGATTAGTCTCTAAGGCGTTTCCTCTCCATTGTATAATTATCATAACTATGAATTTATTTAAGTCGTTCGCCCATTTATTTTCTTTCCGATATTTTGATTGTATTTCAGTCGTTCCCCCCTGGGGAAATTCGTTTCCCAATACAAAGAAGAAACCTCGATTCAGCTTTGACAAATGAGGGCAAAACCTGGACGGACAACTCTACCCCCTTATTTATGTAACTTTAATTTTGTTTTAACCTCCATCGAATGTTTTCCATGGATACAAAAAAAACTCACTCTTCTCTTATTATATAAATACATATGTGTGTGTGTTTGTGTGTTTGTTTGTGTGTGTGTGTGTGTGTGTGTGTGTGTGTGTGTGTGTGTGTGTGTGTGTGTGTGTGTGTGTGTGTGTGGTGATGTCTGAAGGAGTAACTGTCAAAAATCTGGCTATCCGGTACGGATGACTAATCATTCATAATTGCATGTTATCATAAAGATAAACGTACATTATGCTCATAATTTCTTTATTATTTCTCAATTCATTCCATAATATATATATATATATATATATATATATATATATTATATATATATATATATATATCCATATAAAGTTAGACACATTTCTACGTTTCTTGGCTTGAATGACAAAAGGTTTACTCCTAAACTAATTAGCCGATCATAATGAACGTTCAAACACCTGATTTCTGTATATTTTCCTGTGATAGTTATAAGCTGATCGAAATGTATTCGCTTTCTACAAATAATTCATACATGTAATTACATTTACAAAACAAGGAAAATCACAGGAAATTGCAATAAATACTTTTATTTGCAGAAATCGGTAATAATTTATTGTTTTTCGTACATCTTTGATGGAGCAAAATAATTTGATTATCTTTAAAATGCCAATGGAGTTTCCCAAACTATAACAAATAATGCGTAATAACTACATTTCCATTGCAATAAATTCGCTTATATACAAATCTGAAATTGCATTCAGCTGCTTGTAGTCAAAGAAGATAACTGATTTCTATTAAGCAAACGTTGGTAATATTATTCCTACTGCTATTAAACGTAAAGTCGCACACAAAAGAAACACACGCAAATGCACAACACAGACATATATATGTGTGTGTGTGTGTGTGTGTGTGTGTGTGTTTGTCTGTGTATGTATATTTTTGGCAACAATTCATTATTGAAGCACGTTTGATTGAACATTTCTTTTATATTTTTTCAATTCGCCGAGCGTTTTTTTTTTTTATTTAAGCTGGCATATTATATATATTACGGCCTCTAAATGCCGTTGTTTGGCTACATTCGTCTAAATATATATATATATATATATATATATATATATATATATATAGTAATTTATAAAATATATATGGCGATTAAGCTTAATCGCCATATATACTTTATAAATTACTAACTAGCTCTACCTACGTATTGAGCACTTTTGAAGTGAATACTTAAAGTTTACGCATACATCTATACTTTCGTATAGTAAATTTATGTGAGTAAATGAAGTAGTTATATATATATATATATATATATATATATATATATATATATATATATATATATACATATATATATATATATATATAACTATCAAAAAAGGTCTATATTCCAAATTTCAAGATGTTGTCCCTCTCACCGCTTATTTTTTAAGTATCTTTTCTTTAAGTCATTTTTGATGAGAACGTAAGTAAGGGAAACCACAATTAAAACTTCTCCCTCGATTTCTGGATTGTGTAATAATGCCCCTATTGATTTATTTTCTTTTAAGTTGATTAGTTCCTATTCTTCAGAATCGTAAATGCGAAATAAATTTAAAAATTGAGATAATAATATACATCTGCGCTACGAAACAGGTGCTGTCAGGAATTGAACATTTTAACAAGTTTAAGACGTAAACGGTAAAATGGACAACATCTTGAAATTCGGAATACAGATTTTCGTCATCTGTGTGTATGTGTATCTGATCTGTAATTACATCAAGCTTTATAAATTTAAGGATTGATATGAATAAAAGGTGACATATAATTCCTTTGCCCTGTAAGTGCCCGACCATTAGCTGATTAGGAAGGGTGCGGGTACAACTAAGAATCTGTATATATATGTGTGTGTGTGTGTGGGCAGGAGCTGCTCGAAAAGACTTGTCCTGCCTTGATAGTGTTCAAAATAGACTTCGTGGCCTGGTGGGAGATGTCCTTTTCTCTTCGCTGCAACCTCTATCTCACAGAAGAGATGTTGCGAGTTTGTCTCTGCTTTATCGTTATTTTCATGGAAAATGTTCGACTGAGCTTCAATCTATGGTCCCCTCTCGCCAAACTTTCACAAGAAACACTAGACTAGCTGAAAACATTATCAATAATTTTCCCCACTCTTTATCTGTTCCTAAACCTTAACATAGATTTCATGACCAAAGCTTCTTTTTTAGAACTGCACGTCTGTGAAATTGTCTTCCGTTTTCCTGCTTTCCAGCTGTCTATAATATGGTTGTCTTCAAGTCCAACGTGAACAAGTTTCTGATGAGCCGTTCCACTTAAGTTAACAAATTTACCGAACTTCCATTACTATTGATTACTATATTGTCCTTTTGACTACTCTACACTCTTTAATCCTTATCCTTGAGTGGCCGATCGGCCTTGATAAGTAGTGACGCCTATGTAAAAATTATATATATTAGTCCTCGCGCGAAAGAGAAGGGCACAAAAATGTTTTAAATAATAATATTGGTAGAATAACAATAATAACAAAGACTTTCGCTGGCAAGGACTACTATTGACCGTAACCAGTTATACAATCCTTTTGAAATTTTCATCTCTATTTTTCTCGTTATGCACTGAATATTTGTTAATGAAACCTATATGAAATATTTTCCTTATTAAATTTTAAAGATTTTCTATTCTAAAAGAAGTTTTAACAAATTTAATCTAAAAAAGTTATTTTAAAATGTTTGTTAAAAAAAATGCAGATTTTCTCATTATTCAGACCTGTATTACAAAGAGGGGGTTGCAAAAATTGAGTTGTGGTGTGAGGAGAAATACAAACTGGAACAGAGAGAATATTCAGATCTGTAATAATACAAAGAGGGGCTTACAAAAATTAAGTAATTAATGATATAGTATAAAATGATCAACGATATAAAATGTTCACTGATATTTTTTTGAAAAGTGCAACAGAATGTACATTACATAAAATAAATCCGAGGTAAGTTTTTGATTCAATTTAAATTAAATTTTTATACCTTATTTTGTAAAATTTATGAAAGTGCACTTTGAAGATAAATAAATTTCAAATTGAATCTATTATCTTTATTTTTAAAGCCTATAATAAAAACATTTTGTTTACCAATTTTCATACCTTGGATGAAATGCTTTTCTAACTCGTATATATATATATATATATATATATATATATATATATATATATATATATATATATATATATATATATATATATATAGCCAGTAGAGTTTAGTTTCCTAGAAGTACATCCAATGAAACAACATGTGTCTACCAAAATAGTGCTCAATGAGTGAACAGAGCAGGTATATTAATTTTATTTATACAAACATTAATGGCTACATATGTGCATACATGTTTCTGTAATCACCCACGTTGGGGGATTACGTCTTCAGGCCAAAAATTACCGTCGAAATACCGGGGAAATATCACTTTCGACGGTAATTCTTGGCCTGAAGACGTAATCCCCCAACGTGGGTGATTACAGAAACATGTATGCACATATGTAGCCATTAATGTTTGTATATATATATATATATATATATATATATATATATATATATATAAGATGATTGAAAAGCAACCCCACTATATAAAATACATATAAATTATTTTGAAATATTCTTTATACAATAAATGAATATGAGAATAAAGTGTAATGTAAGAACGTTAATTTAAAATGTAACATAGGCGCCTTCATTCGCCACCAGTTTGTCGAGGAGGAATAACATCGACTGAGTTCATATTAATTCACAGTTTTTACATGCCATTCAGTCGTTCACGAACAAAAATATTGTAGTAAAGTATAGTTGAGTTCCATCTTGCATAAACATCAAATCCTGAATATTTTTTCAAGAACTTACAATTGGCCAAATTTCATCTCTCAACGCAGTAAGATACCTCCACAATTTGCTATTGTTTTTCGTGAATTGCTGAATGTCTAATTCCTTGTAGGATGGATGGGTCGCTGCGGTCTGCACGAATGGCCGGCCAGAATCCTGGCGTAATTTCTTACGTTTTTTTTTTTAAATCTGGGGTTGACTGAAAGAGCAAGTCTATTTAACCAAACTTAGATATTTAAAAGAACTTCAAAGGCGAATACGTGAAGTTATGACTATCATTATGCAAGAGTTTTTGTGAAATCAGTTGATGCTATTCCTGATCATATTAGAAAGCTGATGGTGAATAAAGGCGATTATATTGAATTTTAAATAAAGGTCCATGCATTATGCTTTCATTTCATATTTATTAATTGTTTAAATAAAATGTATAAGAAAATTGTATGCATCTTAAAATAGGGAGTTAAATTCAACCACCGTATGATTATACAGGGTGACCCCCCCCCAAAAAAAATATATATATTAGGAGCAAAATTATTAAATATAGATTGTGTCTTAAATTCTGTACGCTACACACACACACACACATATATATATATATATATGTAAGTATATATATATATGTATCTATCTATATATGTATATATATAAACTTTATATATATATATAAAGTATATGTATATAGATAGAGAGATACATATATATACTTACATATATATGTGTGTGTGTGTGTGTGTGTGTGTGTGTGGTGTACAGAATTTAAGACACAATCCATTTATTTAATAATTTTGCTCCTAAAAATCAACAGTAACAACAATTATTCTATCACCTCTCTCTCGATATATATATATATATATATATATATATATATATATATATATATATATATATATATATATAATATTATTTTTTTACTATAATAATTAAATACCTACAGACACTAGTGTTTCATCCTTTCGGGAATTTTCAGTGCAGGGTGTCACGATTAATACCAGTTGAACGATTCGAACCCCACATCACGAGACATCCCTGGATTGATTAGCGAAGACCTAATCCATTCGGCTACCATTAACCGCGTGAAATAACGTTGAATTTAAACATTTTAATTTTAAATATTTATTTACGTCAGTCAGAGAGTGATCTAATCGTTATACGATGATCTATGCGTAAGAGCTAAATTGACCGACTTTAATTCAACTGAAAGTGCTCAACGATAAGAAACGAATTTTTTAAAGGGGTTGTCATAATTGTCATATATATATATATATATATATATATATATATATATATATATATATATATATATATATATATATATATATATAGGCTCAGCCGTTTCGGAAACTATTCTCTATTGATATTTATATATTATGAAGTGCTAGTAATGCATATAAACGGACACATATGGATATGTGGTTGTGTAACTAAATAAATAAATATATATATATATATATATATATATATATATATATATATATATATATATATATATATATATACATAATTTTGTTTTATTTACTATAATAATTTAATATCTACAGACACTAGTGTTTCATCCTTTCGGGAATCTTCAGTTAAAGGTTTCACGATTAACACCAGTCGTATATATATATATATATATATATATATATATATATATATATATATATATATATACGTAAGTCAAAAATACGTCAGCCTTCTATCCTGAAGGATCTCTTACAATAAGTAAATTTTATATGAAGTATATGGCGTTTAACAGTATCCATTTCTTTTCACCGGCTTTTATTTTCTTAAATAAAAAAAACTAAAACCGTTTGTTCTTTCCGAGGAACATATAAACTGTCTGTGATGGGATGTTATGAGTTCTTTGGTGTTTGTTCACCATTTAATGAAACATGTCTAAGACAAAATAAAATATTATAAAAGAAAAAATATATATTTATTCGAGTTTTTAATGTTCAGTATTGATATATATATATATGCATATATATATACATATATATATGCACATACACACACACACACACACATATATATATATATATTTATATATATATATAAGCCTGACGAATCCTAGCGTGGATGAAACGCGGAATATTCTGTGTAGCTTAATTGCCATATATATTTTTATAACTTACTACCTAGCTCTACTTATGTATTGAGCACTGTTGAAGTAAATACTTAAAGTTTACGTATAAAATAATACTTTCGTATTTTAATTCATGTGATTAAATGACGTAGTCATGTGCGTGTGTGATTTAGAAGTAAATATCATCATAAAAACATTAAGAGAATTCTACACAGATCGACCGACGGATGGTTTGATATTTCCATGTATTCTATAGGACTTCATGTAATATCGTTATACTTTTTTTTATTCATAAGTACTTCGCACCTGCTGAGCACTTTGGAAAAATATTGGCTGCTGGGGCATGTAAACAATATATTTGAACTTAATTAACCAATTATATATATATATATATATATACACATATATATATATGGGTGACCCAAAAGAAACGGGCCCCAACTCTAATTAGGCCCTGTTTCTTAGTGTTTTGTCCGAATGAAATGAAACTTTGGTCATAACTAGTTTATTATGTTCAAAACATCACATCAAAACACAAGTGTCTTTGGCCTTTTTTTACGTTCTACAGCATATGTTCTAGATATACTTTCTATGTTTTTGTTGTTTTTTGGGGGGTGGGGGAGTCACCCTGTATAATCAGAATTAACTATATTTTTCCTTTTTATTTTATCTTGCATCATCTGACGATATGAACGGATAATTTTTGCTATGTCTTATTGAAACAATTTTAATGACTTAAGTTAATACACTTGACGTCGTAATTAAAAACATATTTGGCTCGACCAAGTTATTAAGAACTCTTTATCCCTGTATTTTTCACATATACCTCTTAATATATATACCGTACTTTGGGGTAATTGCTCTAAGTCCGGGTAATTGGGCCAACTAGCTTAATATGCTCGTTTGGCTACAACGAATATAAATAGCACTTTTTTTTTAGTTGGCGCAATTACCCCCCCCCAGATTTGGCGCAATTACCCCAAAGTACGCTATGTGTATATACATATACATATATCCGTATTTGTCCGCTGCATCGGCATTATAGATAGAACTTTACTTTGTTTAATTTTTCGTAGTAATTATTGATGTCCGAAGTTTATTGTGTAACTGGAATCGTATCATTCGAGCGGTAGTAATTTTAAATTTCTGCTTTAACTACTGCGTAAGCATGAAACATTAGCGTCTGTAGGTCAACATAGTTAATATATATTCAGAAAATATTATTATAAATAACTTTCTTAGTAGTATAATACCTTTTTTAAGAGAGTTTAAGAGAGTTATAATTAGCAATTTGCATTTATACATATAATATACTTATGCATTCGCAGGCTGCATACGTATGGAAAAAAGGACATTACTGCCTGACTTGACAAATAGACAGAGAGGCAACCCATTATGTAATAGTTTGTTTAACATCAGATAGATGTAAAATAACATACACTTTAGAGAGCTGTCAGTATTTGCTTATTTGAAAATTTGTAAACAGGTTTGATTGAATCGGGTGTATGCTTCAAGACAAACAAAACGATAATAGAGTTTATGGTAGGTTAAATCTTACGCAGTATTGTTTAGGGACAGTTTGTTCTCGTCAGAATGAGAGCAACGTGCGTAGATATACGAAGATGGCAGACATTTTTTTCTGTGTGTGATACTGCAACAACAAATCGAAACGTTCTCTACATCGCTTGACTCTCAAAGCTCCTCCCCCTATCTCCCTTCGGCTTAATGTATCGATCTTTTGCCTTTTAAATCCATCATTGATTTAACTGTCAGCAGTGGTCATATTTAAACCCCAATTGTAGACGCTACACTTTATTGACTGTCCTTCCTCGCTGCCATCGTCATCTCCCACCACAAAAGCAATCAAATTCCTACACCACATTCCAATATGTGGACATGTGATTCTACAAGCCTTTTAAGCCCAAACACAGTCATATTTCGACCAATCAGACCCGTGCTAAAATATTTATTGCCTTGGGTGGTCTTGTTCGGCGTCCGGACGAAGAATGAAAATATGGCCAAGGCAAAATTTCACGTCCATTTCTGACTAGGTTTCGCCACAAGATTAAATTATGTGTCATTGTAAAATTGAAACATTTCATGTTGTCTCTTTGACTCTTGTGTTGAAAGAAATAAGATTTGTTATGAAATGTAAATTGATTCCGATGGCAATACAAGAATTTTTCTCTCTCTCTCTCTCTCTCTCTCTCTCTCTCTCTCTCTCTCTCTCTCTCTCTCTCTCTCTCTCTTTATATCTCTCTCTATCTTGTACGCACACTAAGACACAAACGCATTTGCAAACAAATATCTTTGATGAAAATCTTAAGGGAATTTTGAAATAATACACCATTCAATAAAAACTGAATTTAACATATGGATCGACGTCACTAATAAAAAAAAGTCCTTATGAAATTTTATAAAGTACTAATCTTCAAATCGGACGTGAGGAGATTTGAGCACAATCGGATTAAAAATTTCCAAATTATAGTTATTTAAATGAAATTAATCTTGTTAATTTTAAAAACAATGAAAATATCTAATAAAAAGGTACTGTTGTTTTCCTGCAGCATTTCGAGTAATATGTACATAGAGACTCTAAATGTCTTTACTCTGCTCCCTTGTAAGCAACAATTCAGGTGTCATGCTGACTTTAGACCTATATCGTACAGACACAAATGATGTTGATAGCTCAGATCGCCCAACGTCAATGGTTCTCCTTAGAACACGTACAAAAGTCAAAGGAAATTGTTTTAGCTGATCGCAAATTGACTGAACGTAAGGTAGCAGAGGGTTTGGAATTTTTTCAATAAGTGGCTCTAAATAAAGTATGAAGCCAGTTGATGTAAAGAGCTACATATTTATCCATTGAAGCTTTAAGCCTTGTCAACGATTAGCGTTTGATTATGGCACAAAAAAACAGAAAGTCTTCCCCCTTTACGATAAATACCACTCATTGAATGTGAGAACTAGGGGGCGAAATAAATGAATTAGAAAGGAGTATTAACACCATTTTGCCTTTGATGATCAGTCATCCTTACTTCTGAATGCGCAGTTGTCTTAATTTGCTTAATATGTTTAACAAGTAACTTAATACATTTGTATAAGAAGGCTATCTTTATATTACAATATTATAATGTATACTCAACCTCGTGTATATATGCTATTCTTTGTTTCTCTGTGCTGCAGATAACAATAATAATGAAATAAGTGTGACTTTCTCAATGAGAAAGATGGGTTAAAAGAGGGTACCGTGTTTGTTCACAATCGACGATGCAAAATGTTGTTTGCAACCGTTTCAACTCAGCAAAAAGATAGTTTAATGGCAACATATGAGTAGATGAAACGCAGAAGTCAAATCAGCGATCATCTTAGTGGAAGTCAGCAAGTGAAACTTATCCATAGAAGCAAACATCAGCAGGCAAATGTTTGGCGTCCGGATTTTACGATGCGCAAACTATTGCTTTCATCAGTTACCTTGAGAAAGTAAGGACTATTAATAATGGATATTATATAGAATTATTATATCGTTTTAAAGAAGTAACCGCAAGGTATAGACTACAAATAAAGAGGAAAAGTGCCTTTTCACGAAGACCACACGCCGTATGGCAAGCCGATCACAATGATAGCAAAACTAGATTAAACTGTCTTCCTGATCTACATCAATGATCTCCCGAATCATATTCCAAGATCATTCGTATACTTTTATGCTGAAGACACTAGCATCTTTGGTAACACATCAAAGGCTGTAAATGAGTAAGCTCACTCTTATTATCTCTACTGCATCTAAAACCAAGTTTCTATCTTTACATCATCAACACGCTGATCCCCGTCTGGCATCAATTGAAATGAATGGTTTTAGTCTTGGAGAGTCTCCATGTTTTATAAAGCATCTAGGTCTGCTCTTTACTCCTGATCTCAAATGGAACTCTGCATCAAATTCGTTGCCAAGGTCACTGGAAAAATGGTGGGATCCTTCTACCGTTCCAGTAGATGTCTCACTGTCGATGCAATTCTCTGCCTGTATAAGAGCCAGATATGTCCGAGGATGGAGTACTGTTGTCACATCTGGACAGAAACATCATATTCTGCCTTGACAGACTTCAAAATAGACTTCGTAGCCTGGTGGGAAGATTCCCTTTTCTCTTCCTTTACAACCTGTTTCCCACAGAAGAGACGTTGCGAGCCTGACCCTACTTTATCGTTATTTTTATGGCAAGTGCTGGGCTGAGTTTCTATCTATAACCTCCGCTCGCCAAATTTTCACGAAAACACTCGTCCATCTTAAACCACTATCAATAATTTCCCCCACGCTTTATCTGTGCATTAACTTAAACATACATTCTATGAACAAAGCTTCTTTCTTAGAACTGCACGCCTGTTGAACTCTCTTCAGTTTTTCTGCTTTCCAGCTGACTACAATTTGGTTGTTTTCAAGTCCAACGTAAACAAGTTCTTGATGAGTTGTTCCCCTTAAGTAATCCAATTTAACAAATTTTCACTACAAACGATGATATTCTGCCATTGACTACTGTACACTCATTTACCCTTATCCTCGACTGACTTCCGGGCCTTAATAATTGGTGATATATATATATATACTTCAGAATAGTTTTTATTTAACAATCAGTTGTTATGGAAACGTGAGATTGTAGGTTTACAAAATATTACTGACAGTAATATTCTATAAGTTATCCCATCTAAACAGGAATTGGTCGATATGCAAGATAGAGCAAATAAATTGAATTTTTAATTATTATCGCTGGACCCACAAACAAATTTATACAAACAATTGCCCGATTCGGATATCTACACAGCTATGCGGATTACCCAATACATAACTTGTACATTATTACCAAACGGATGTAGAGAACGTATAACATGGATTTTACCAAGCAAGCTGGATCTAAAAAAACCTTCATATCCTTTTTCTACAAATCCTCCTGATACAGGACTTCTGATAAATGCATTACTTTCACTTTGACTTTCCATGTCTCACTGACTTTAGCAAATAGGGGGCATACCTTTATAACTATTTGCTAATATTTTCTCTCCTCTGATGAGATGGTAGACATCGAAACCCTATAGGTTAAGGAGATTAATTTTCTAAAGCATTCTTTGTCTTGCTTAGAATACTAAAAATTCTTTGATATGAAACTCAACCACTTCATTTCATTTCAATGAGAGTTTTTTTTTAAATTCATTGAATTACAATTTAATATATATATATATATATACATATATATATATATATATATATATATATATATATATATTGCTTTTCAAATTGCATCAACTAGAACTGACTACCAGAAAATACTGGCTGTTGCAAAATTCAAAAAATGTTCCAAGAAAATAGATATTGCTTCAATAAAGAAGTGACATTATCGGAAACTCAGATTTATTTTATATATCAAAAACATATCCGTATACAAAAAGAATGAGACAGAGGTGTTAAAAGTTGATACAGCAAAAAAATTGTTGTGACAGCATAGGAGTGGATGAAACGTAGATCCACCAATTCACGCCGAAGTCAAATCAGCAATCATCTTAGTGGAAGTCAGCAAGTAGAACTCTATCTCATGACAAATCACAGTCATTATTTTTATTTGTGTGTGGGGGGGGGCGTCGAATTAATTGAAAACTAAAAAAACAATAGACAGCTGCGTGGTAAAAAAACATGTCGAAAAACAGTTACACGCTGATTTCAATAGCCATTTAGTGTTGGAGTTGTTTTGTTCCATCAGACTTATAGACACAGCAATATCTCTCATCAGATAAGGGAGCGCAACTCATAAACATTATATATCTTATATCCCTATGCCTCTCTTTTCTTCTAAGCTAATGCAGTCGGTTAAAATTTTTATACTTGCTTCTTAACAAACTGTTCGTGTAACAACTTCGAGCTCTTTTTATAAATAAAACTTTATAAAAAAAAATATAGTTTTATGTGGTTATCTATATGTATGTAGAGTAGTCATTCATAGAATTATAAATCGGTCACTATGAAGGTAAGAACTATAGTGTGATGTTTTAGAAGACAACGTGTAGGTTATTTGTAGATTTAGTTACTGTTATTCAAAGAGAGGTTTTAAAAAGTGGAAGACCGTTAAAATCCTCATACCTCCAATTCTTTTGAATTTTTAAAAGCAGGTATAAGGCATCAAGTAGTGAATATTTGCTAAGGTTCAGTTTCAATGATGCAAAGAGATTTTTGAATACAAATACATTAACAGATAAAACTATATGGGCATGATTTTCAATTTGAAAATTAAAATATTTCAGATTTGCATTGAATTCGATTCATAATCATTAGACGTATGAAGAAAGATTCTTTGAATTTCAATTTCGACTGACGGCTCCTTAAGCTGAAACAGAAAATTTTGTCATATTCTTGAATAAAAAATCATAAATGAATAGGATCTTTAAACAGAACTTTTACTAGCAATATATAATCACTTTTATATTTCGAAGCGGACATAAGATTATGACAAACTGTTATGTTTTTGATAATTCTTTTACTCATTGGACGACGAGTATTCTTCTAGATTTATAACGGTATCAGTCAACGCATTCAGTTTATTTGTAAGCAAAAAGCATTAACTTAAATCTTAGTACGATTAGCAAAAGAAAATGCGGAAGATAAACACCAACAGAGTATTTGTAAAGAAACGATCGTTTGGGAGCTTCAGTATATTTATAAGCAAACATATCTTCATACAAATTTGACATGGTCGAGAAACACATTCGGAGAATTTGTAAAAAAAAAACACGTTCGATTCACAATTTCGAACCATATGCAAATAAACTCACCCATTTCACAAATTCCTATTATCCGTAAACAAATGCGCCTGCATATATGTGTTATATAATAGACGCACGTAGCTCGTATAGTGAGAATTATTGGCGAATAAGAGTTTAAAAAATAACCTCAGTTGGCACGCGGAAGTAAAAGGTATTATGTGAGTTCCAGAGAAATAGAATCTTGCTCCATTTTCGGAATATACGTGAGCATGGCTATCGTGCACAAGGTCGCTCATCTCCAGAGACCTCAGGAAGATAGTGTTGACATACTTTGTCGTGTACTGTATACCCTAGCCTCCAGTTATCTCTCTCTCTCTTTCTCTCTCTCTCATCTCCTATCTTTCTCACACGCCTCTAAAATTATAGCTTTCTTGTCTCTGCAAGTTGCAACCTTGTCAAAACCAATAAACATCCATTAAAATAAGCCTCCTGTATCTGTGTGAATTGTTGATGCGACAATGACGACAGGCGAGTGGTTGTCTGTGATACGATATACAAGATAAGCCACGTCAGAAAAGCGACATCGCAATATATACGTGTTCAGAGTAAACCCGTTGACGACCAGATCATCATACCTTCTTCATGTGCGGTCGTTTGAATTTGCTTAATGTGTTTAACAAATAACTCCATACACTTGTATATTGAAGTTTATCGTAATATTATTTTAATATAATGTTTAAGCAACATTGCGTGTGCATATACGACATTCATTGGTTCTTTGTGTTGCGATATATCTGAACATTTTACTACGGTTTTACGTATCCTACAATCATCGGATTAATAAAGGTTCGGGCGATTTTCTTCATTTTAACACAAACTCTAAAGCTGATCAATAAAACTGCATTAGATAAGCTACATTCATTGCAGTAAGTTCTCAGAATTCAAGCGGTCTGCTTCACGGGGATAACATTTAGTTTCTTTATGAGATGCAGAAATATCCGAATGTCTGTTTCAAAGTTTTCCTACGAATGCTTGCGTTTCTAAATCAGGGAATGATTCTCCCTAATTGACAATATACGCATTTCAAATTTTTTTTCGAATTGAGATCATAAAACAACTGCTTTAGTAATGTGTGCTTTTGCTAAGCCAATCACGTGTTCCTAGTTGTGTATGAACAGACAAATTCCCAAAATATAACATTTATAATGTATGTATATTGATCATCATTTGTCTAACAATCTCGTAACAATGGTATTTTTGCCTTATTTTTTAAACTGCTGACGAATCTATAAATATCGTTTAAATTTAAGGACACGGTTTATTTTATTGAATTTTTATAAATTTAGAAAATATACTGAACCAATCTCTGATGTTTTGCATAAAAGAAAAGGGAAATAAAAAATGTTTATAAATAAATCGTAAAAAGTTTTCGTGTAAAAAAAATTTAACAAGTATAAAACATAAGAAATTGATTTATAAAATAGTAAGGAGAAAAAAAACGTTTTTTACTGTTATAAAATAATTCTAGCGGTAGGCTGGACTTGTGTATGTGAGTGCATGAATAAAATATTAACTTCTGAATATTTTAGACCATCGCCGTAATGGCTGCTTGATAATGAAAATGAAACAACATCACTGAAGTTCCCTTTTTTCTTAAATGCGTCCTCAAAACTCGATGGGATTCCTTGTCGGTATGTATGAGTGTCTGTTATACTTCTATTTGAAATAGAATGGTCATTGCTTAATTTCACAATAAGCCATTGTATTTCACGCAGTTTCAAGATAAGTTGCTCGGTGTCTAATGGTATTATTATCGATTAATCAAGCTTTAAGTAAGAAAAAAGGTATTTTTAGTCGTCTGTCGCGAATAACTCGTAACGTGTGTAAACAGATCTTCTAGTTATGGCCAATCATGTTATCTTCTTTGAAAGTTTATTTCTTTGGGCTGCTTGAATTTGGAATTCTCTCCCTGCTCCCTGTTACTCCAACCGTATAAACAGGTAGAAAGTATAATGTTGCTCCAGGTTGACTCCTATCAAATGAAATTTTATCAGACTAGCCCCTGAGGAATTCGTGATAATATGCCTAGTCTGGGGATAGATAAAAAGATAGCCTATATGCCTAGTCTGGGGATAGATAAAATGTGTTTTTAACTTTGCTTGGACTAGTCCCTATGTATTGACTTCTTCGGGGTGGGGAACAGAGTTAATCACAAGGTCTATTTTAACGTAGGAAAATCTAGTTCACTAAAACTTAAAACAATAGATTGGGACAAATTTAAAAATTGCCTCAGTTTATAAGCATTTCTTCATCGAATAATGACAGCAAAGAAAAGGTGTAGTTTCAAAATATATACTACACTTTGCTCTTAGTCAAATGCCAAAGCAAAATAGATCAGTTACTTAAGCCTTTTTGTTATGTAGAATTTTCTTTTGCCTTGCATACTGAAGTTTCAAATTGCATTTTTGGTCTGCCATGAATGCTCGAAGATGTATATTCTTTGGTCTGTCACGTCTTAATTAAAAACTAGGTTTGTCGTTATCTCATACTTGAATTTTGTAAGAGTATTTTCGTCGCAAAACGCACAGATTAAATTAGTGTATGTTGTGAATATCAGTTATTGTGTTCTTGTTAGGTTTCAGGTTAATAAAGGCTTAACATTGATTGATAGTCGTATGTTGCCTTTAGCTAAGTTGGGATCTTTGTATGTTTTGTAAATATAAACGACTTTAACTAAGCCATTTGCATTTAACTACAGAACAAAAGTCATCAATCTTTAATGGTGTTTTTTCGTTTACCCTTGTTTTATTAATTATTTATAAAAATGTCTGCAGGCGAGGGAAAATGTTAAAATTCATAATATTTTAAGTCTCCATTTTTCGTTTCTAGAAAAACAAATCAATATCGACGTGACTTAAGAATACCGAATTGCTATTAACATAACTGAGCAAGACAAATAGGTTGTAGAAAAGACGCTTATGTTAAGACTTTGCATTTTGTAAAGTTACAGGCAGAATAGGCATACACTTTACAGAGAAATCATTTATAAAACAATAGATGTGTTACACAGGCTGATAGAAAATTAAGGGATCTTACTGTGTTGCTCCTTTTGACAGGAAGAAGTAAGGACACTATACAGCCCCAGGAAACTCGTTCAATATTTTCTTTTCTTCTACTTAAATTCCACTCCTATTTCGAGATCGGTCTGCTTATTTTTGGTTATGGGCAAACCATCATACTCCAATGAATTTGAATATGTATATATTTATAAAAAATAAAATTTCAAATAAAATTGTGAATATTTTATGTAGAATCACTCCCAGAGTAAATGTGGTAACGTGGTGTCTGAGATCATACTAGTTGGGGTTAGGATATACCACCTTATTATTTTAGTCCAAGGATACGTAACGGTCAATATTTTCTTCATATTTTGATGCCCTTTGGGCTTAAGTTGTTTTAAATGTATTTTTAATAGTTTCTTCAAATAAAACGTGTAGTACCTAATCTGGTATTTCACTATATTTCTGTATTTTATCAGTGAAAGAAAATTTTTCTAGACTGAGATAATTTGAATTTTAGCCTAAATACAGAGTGTCTATTTTTGAGGAGCTAGAACTCCGCACATTAAAATCAGGTTGTGTGTATAATGCTGCCGACTAGGGGAGGTGTGTGTGCAGTCTCTACCAACCCTATTCAGGGTTTAACCGGCTTCCTCCGAAGGAGGAAGTTTCATGGGAGTATGAAATTCACAAGCGGTCCCCAGTCGCATGTATATCCCCGTTAGGGGAGATGACGACGTTAGGTTTTTGCAACTTTTTGCAGGGAGGTGTCGACGTCCTCCTACATACAGCACCTGGAATTCCCAAATTGTTCACCCATTTTAGTAATGACCAGGCTCAACGTTGCTTAACTTCGGTGATCTGACGGGAACCGGTGCGTCAACGTGATTATGCCGTATAACTAGGGGAGGTAAGTAAATAGAGATGCCACAGAATACATAAGGTTATAATTAGCATTCAGTGTGGATGGTAGCATTCGCCAGCAGCTGGTAAAACCGTTTCTGAAACACATTAAATACGTAACCCCTTATAAAGTTTTAAAAACAACTCGACAATAAAGATTGACGGTTAAATGGTAAGACATAAGGTCAATGCAACAGATCCTTTTCTTGATTTAAAATTTTATCTTGAAAATGAAAAACAGTGTGTTTGAAAATCTTCCTTCATAAGAAAACGACCTTTGTTATTTTACTTATAAATTCTTCGCTTGTAAACTTTCCGAGGTTCAATGGGAAATATTCATCTAACTTAGATTCAGTTTCCTCGCGTTATGTTAACTTCATGTCATCTAAATGGTTTTGTAATCTCTATGATAATCGATAGTCCGAGGGGGTTAAATAAGGAGAACATGCAAGAGAAGGCAATATTTCCCAATTAAATTCTCCTGGGAGTTCTTTACTCGCTTGTGCTCTGTGTGGACAAGCATTATCATGATGGAAGAGAACGCTATTTAAGTAGACTAAAAAAAGTAATTTCTGGATAAACATGCAAAAATGATTACATAATGTCTACTCTCACCATAATAACAAAATAAAAATAGGCATGATAATCTGTTTATTCATTCGGGCATACAGAATCTGAAGTTCAGAAGATCTGGAGGAAGAATTCAAATATATCACAAAGTCTTTGGAAACATTGCAATACCTCACATATTTTATATTAATTGCTAAGAAACAGGCCATACATTTTCCAGAAACAATAACTAACATTATATACCCCTAACACTTTTTCTTATAAACAGACTTTAACTTTAACCTACGCATGTCAATTATACAACTATTTGCAACAGTCTAAACAAAGTAGGAATGCCAATCATACAAAGTACATCATAAACTACAAAAGAAACATAAAAAAACATAACATTTTACAAAATCAAATCCATACTAAAAGCAAATATATATATATATATATATATATATATATATATATATATATATATATATATATATATATATATATATATATATATATACTATCCTATGCCTTAATTGTCATCAGATATACGTTGGTGAAATTCTTAGTAAAGCTTAGTGAACATAAATGAGATTTTTAAATAGAAATTCTCTGAATGCAATAATCTCCATTGCGTGACAATATAAGCATTCTTTTAACTTTAAACACATTAAATTCATTGGAAATAAATCTCGGCGAAAACTTGAATCAGCAAGTATTACAAAGTAAAACAATTAGACAATGAAACGGCTTCTACATTTTATCTACTTTTATCACTAACCTTATATTAAAAGAATAGACCTTGAATTTAGATACAGGTTAACCAACTTCCACTTCAAACGATAATCTATATAAAAGTGAAAGTGTCTGTTTGTCTGTCTGTCTGTCTGTATGTATGTATGTATGTCTGTGTACATTTCCCTACGCAATAACTCTGTCAACTTTAAGTCTACAGACTCGAAATTTGTTATACAGGGTACTGAGACTTTGGAAAATCTTTGTAATCGGTTTTCGACCAGAAATTTGGCTTTTGAGAACTCTACCAAACTCCTTCGACAATTTTGGGTCTAAACACTTGAAGTCTTAGATATAGGTTTCTTGAACATGTATCCAACTTAATAACTTGATTTGAGCAAAAAAAAATTAATGTTAAGGGGGTCGTAATACGGGTAAAATTAAAAAAAAAAGTGACCGCTTTTTTTTTTAAACATCCCCCTCTAATCACTCGGGCAACGCCAGGCGTAAATGCTAGTATTGTAAGCATCTAACGATTCTGTTTTTAGCATTGGTTTCCTTAATATTTTTATTGTTAGTATTAATTCTTAGAATGACATCGCATATTTATAGTGGAGGTTGTCGATATGCTAAAAGAAAGTGTTTTTGTGGAGCGAATGTATTCAAACAAGGCGCGCTCAAGTTTTTAGTCCGTGTTTTTAACCACTTTGCCAACGTCACGCCCTTTATATTTCAGTTAAAATTTGGTTACAGGTTCAATCGGAATGGAAATGATTTCATTACGTTTAGATATATAATGTTGGTGGAAAAATTATGTCGTTTTTCTTGTTTTTTATGTTCAACGTATATATATAAAAAAAACGGAATTATTTCTGCACCAACCTAATAAAATAAATACATGTCAAACAGCCAACTACCTAGTCTAATGAACCCGGACAAAATAACAAAGAGACGGACCAGCAGAATAAGACACATTCTTTTTATGGACGTGCAATGACGTCTCCAATAAACAATGAAAAAGATCAATTAAATAAATTTGGTAAATTTAATACTAAATTAATGTAATTTAATCAAACTTTATTAAACATCTGTTCGACTTATGAACAAAATTTTTGACATTTAGATTTAAGCTTATTGCTTAAATTCTTCTTTTTTTAATTGTTATTTGAATCTAATTAAACATGTAAAATTAAAAGGCGTTGGGAAAACATTCATAAATCACACAGAATACTAACTAACCTTTGTTTTAAGGTTGCGGAATTGTTTAGATAAAGATTGATAAGTTCAAATATTCGAACTACTGTTAACTTGGACGTTAGTTATACAACGCCACGTCTGATGTAACCGCCATTCTTCATGTGTGTCTTGACGAACTCAGTAATCTTTTTGTCGAATTTGGAAATGTGTACGGAATTCCGAGCAAAACTCTCATTTAATAACGGAAGTTACACCGGTCGAAACGTTGCGAGACAAACATTCAGGGTGAGAACAATAGTCCGAATAATTATGATACAATAACAAAGCCGCTCTTTTCATTGCACCATATGGTATGTCAACTGCGACATTTTATCATGGAAATCATATATGTTTGTGTACACGATATTTTAAAGAAGTTGAATTATAACGGTATGTTTCATACAAACGACACCTTGCATTCCCAGATGATAACAGATTTGGTATTTGGCCAAGTTCAACGTTACTCAACTTTTGGTGATCTTGCAAAAAATAAAGTGCCCAGTTATTATATATATATATATATATATATATATATATATATATATATATATATATATATATATATATAATTAAATATATATATATATATATAAATTATTTTCTACAATAATTATTAAATACCTGTTGACACTAGCGTTTAATCCTTTCGGGAATCTTCAGTGCATGATAGCACGATTGACACCAGTCGATAGATTCGAACCGGCGACACAAGCCACCTCTGGCTTAATTAAAAAGACCGTATCCATTAGGCTGCCGTAAACCGCGTGAAATAACGTTGAAATTAAAAATTTTATTTTAAATGTTTTTACGTCAGTCAGAGTGATCTAATCATTATATGATGATATATGCATGATACACATACACACACACACACACACATATATATATATATATGGTTTCGCCAAACAGAAATATCGCACTTGTCATTGTTTTAATACCGCGAATTTAAACTAAATTGAATGTAACTGTTTAAACAGCCTATACCTAATTTGAGTTGCCTTTGAATTCTTTATAATTTTACCTGTTAATATTTGACTTTTAGTTTGAGTATTTTAATTTTCACGTAAATTTAAAAATTGGCTTTAAATCGCGAAGGCAAAAGAAACACTGAACAATGGAAAATTGTTATTTAAATGTTACTTTAGAATATTTAGGTAACACACATAAAACAAGAACACAATGACCAGCTAATATTTCGTAGCATAGCTCTTCTGCAATTGGACAGTCAGCATTTTTGGGGGACATTCCTTGAATTAGTCTATGACAATACTCCGGTGAAAGGGCATTTTTTTACATAGGAATCACCACTTATCAAGGCCCGGGGGCCATTCAGGGATAAGGGTTTGTGGGTATACATTACTCAATGGGATTATAGCGTAGTAAACCTAAGTAGTGGAAATGTTGTGAATTGGATTACTTAGGGGGGCGGTTCATCAAGAACTTGTTTACGTTGGTCTTGAAGACAACCATATTGTAGTCAGCTGGAAAGCAGGCAATCGGAAGAGAATTTCACAGGTGTGCAGTTCTAAGAAAGAAGTTTTGTTCGTGGAATCCACGTTTAGGTTTAGGCACAGATAAAGAGTGTGGGAAATTATTGAAAGTGTTTTGGGCTAGAGGAGGGCATTCCCTACTAAGCTACGAAGTCTATTTTGAACTTCTTCAATGCAGGATAAGCTGCTTCTAGCAGCTCCTGTCCAGATGTGGAAGTAGTACTCCATCATTGGCTGTGCCTGGCTTTTATATAGGTAGAGCATTGCATCATGGGTGAGATATCTACTGGAGCGGTAGAAGGATTCTACCATTTTTCCAGCGACCTCGGCAATGGATTTGATATATGTGTTCCACTTCAGATCAGGAGTAAAGGTCAAGCCCAGAAGCTTGTCAAAAGATGGAGTCTCACCAAGATAAGAGTCGTTCATTTCAATTAATTCCAGATGGGGATCAGAACGTTGATGATTTAAATATAGAAGCTTGGTTTTAGATGCATTAAAATTAACCAGCCACCTCTTTCTCCATTGTACCACGTGCTCAAGATCAGAGGAGAGAGAGAGAGACGAAAAGAACTTGTCATTTACGATCTTTGGTGTGTTGCCATAGATGGTAGTGTCTTCAGTATAAATGTGAACGAATGATCTTAGGATGTGATTTGGAAGATCATTATTGTAGATCAGGAAGAGAGTTGGGTCTAGGATGAACCCCTTAGGGACTCCAGCATTAATACTGTGAGCTTCTCATTTCTGCCCAGCAACCACTTCTCTTATGAACCTATCCGACAGAAATGATTGATTAATTGAGAAAACATTTCCAGCTATACCGTAACTGGAGATTTTATGAAGTAGACCTGTAGATCTAGCAGAACGGAAACAATATTGCATGTCCCTAAGAAGTTTATTTTTGCTGAGGTGGTTGACTACTTGTCTATTTTACACCGGTTCCAGCAACTTACTCATGACGTGCGGGAGCCTAATTGGTCTTGCCAGGACGAAACAAAAGTATAATGCAAAGGGGAGTAACTCTTTACTTCTTTGGGAGAAGTTGCCTCCCTTTATCCGAAGTCTTGAACTTGAACATCTCGGGACTTCTCGCAAGATCAACAACTGGGAGTAGAGACAATGAAAGATAAAACGGAGTGACTTTGAAAATGGCGAGATGAACATCATTCTTGTTTGTTCCATCATATTTGAACTTCTAACATTCATCTATTATGTTTCAATTGTCGTTACGTGTGTGTGTGCGTGTCATCATAATAAACTTATATCGTTATATAACAGTGAGTGGTTTCTTATTTGTTCATAAGTATTACGTTCTTTCACCATGAGCTGCAAACATACCCAAAAAAAAGGCTGGACTCCCTATGGTGAGATATTTTATGTTATATTGATTCAACGCATCCCACGATATAACAGGTCTGTACTAAGAAGAATATGATCGATCACTAGAATTTTTAAATATATGGCATCCTAATGAGATTTTTCAGAGTGTTTGGGGAGCAATTATCCTTAAGAGAACGCTTAATCAAGTTCGTAAGTATGAGAGCTATTTCTGGTAAAAGGTTTTTCAGCACTATAATTGGAATGCCGGCAGGGACAGTCCCTTTACTGGAATCAAGGTTTTTGACTAGCTTGATACGCACAGATATCTGTATGTCGCATGATACAGGCGGAAATAAGGGGTGTTGACGGCCTTGGTCACATAGGGTAGAATTAGTTTCAAAGTTCTTGGCAAAGAGTCTGGTTTTGTCTGATGCTGACGAGATTACCTCATGTCCATTAATAATGGTTGGGATAGAGCACACGCTTCTGTTCAGAAGCCTATTTGCTATTTGCCAAAACTGGTGGAAACCAACCCGCTGCTCAGCTACTTTAGATTTAACGGACTGAACATATAACTCTCTCACGTTCTTTATTATTCTTTTACAGTGGTTGCTGGCAGTCCTGAACGCGGCTTTAGTCTCAGTACATGTATTACGTTGGAATCAAAAGTGATTTCTGTGCGCAATAGCAGTATCATATTCTGGAGAGAACCGCAGCTGGCTGTTAGCTTTTCGCAGGAATATTTTGGAGTGTATGAATCGGTCTATACCTACAATTAACCATTCCGCCAGGGCATCCTATATATCTTTATTTATTGTCCAAAGTACTTTTAGATTTGAAATTTTATCATTGCGTAGCTGTTGTTTGATGTAATGACATACGTTTTCGATAGGATTGAGGTCCGGAGATCATGCAGACCAATTCAAACACGGAATATCATGCTTTTTAAGGAACCGCTTGACATTGCCAGCTGTGTGAATCAGAGCATTATTCTGCATGAAGATGGGATTATCATCCAAATTCTGGCCAAAGTTGGGAGGAAAATGTTGAATTAGCATATTAATGTACTTGG
>NC_136518.1:42537464-42607464 GCF_053919585.1 Euprymna scolopes
TTTTTTTAGTCCATTGGTTTACATGTTCGTAAGTGAATACCCTGAAAATTATTAATAGTAAAAATGTATTTTTGATTTAGCATCAAAAGCATGCAATGTATTTTCATCAAAATTAGACGAAGGATTCTAGACATCAGGTTTAGTATAATTAGATTTTGACTAGCGGGAGCTGTGGAAATTCCACAGAGGACTCATTCATATGTAATATATTGATGTTGGCATTCTGTAGATATTCAACGTAAATGGAGACGCTCTGATATTATTGTAGCTATTTTGTTAAAATTGCAAAAGTATTTATCGAAGCTAGCAGGGACGTAAAATACACTTAAATATGATATTTTAATTCTTGCAGATTTCGTATATAGTATTATAGAGTTAATGTTCTTTAGTTTCTTTCAGTTTTAATCGGAACCGAAACCAAAGCTTATGAAGAATTCTTGATAATATTATTTAATACAAAAAAAATAGATTACTAAGGTGCCATCGGCTAAAATCGAAACCGAAACCAAAACTTATAAAGAATTCTTGATATTTTTAATAGATTATTGGAGTGCCATTAGCTATAATCAAAACCGAAACCAAAACTTGTGAGGAATTCTTGGTAAAATTATTTATAAAAAATAGATGACTTAAGTGTCATCAGCTATAATCGAAACCGAAACAAAAACTTATGAAGAATTCTTGGTAAAATTATTTATTACAAGAAATGGAAGTACATAACAATTAAACGACCCGAATGTAAGCGTGACACAGAAAATAACACACACGCCTCGTATTAATATATAGATTTTAATCTTCATAAACGAACATGAAAATGGGACTAAATTCTATTACTATAAAAATTAATCCCACTCGTCAATATATATATAAAAATATAAATAATAAATAAAATATAATTATCCACTGACACGTCTCATCAGATTGGCTTAATCTACCAAGATTCGAAATCCTTCACAACGGGCTATCTCGCACGACTGCTGAATATATCGTGTTTTACGTAGATGTTGTTCATTTGTTTTTGTTAGCAATACTTTTTGGGGGTGAATTTAATTATTTTTACGGAAGCGTATTTTTACCTAAATGCGAATTGGGAATAATTTTCCCTTTGCCCAATTTCGTACTCCCAAATGGGGAACGGCGTATGTATTATTTATAGAATATAATTATCTACTGATTTTTAAAAACAATACATAAGCCGCTCCCCATTTGGGAATACCAAATTGGTCAAAGGGAAAATTATTCCCAATTCGCATTTAGGTAAAAATGCACTTTCGTATAGATAATTGAATTCATTCCAAAAAAAGCAAAGACAAATAAAAAACATATACATGTGTGTGTTATCAAAATCACATGAACAGCATATATATATATATATGTGTGTGTGTGTGTGTGTGTGTGTGTGTGTGTGTTAGCAGAAGCCAATAAACAACATATATATGTGTGTGTGTGTTTGTTAGCAAAAACAAATAAACAATATATATGTGTGTGTGTTTGATATGAAAAACAAATAAACAATATATATATATATATATATATATATATATATATATATATATATATATAGGGTGACCCAAAACAAACAAAAGCTAAATGGAGGCCATCTAAAACATATGCTGCAGAACGGAGAAAAAAAGGCCAAAGACCCTAGTGTTTTGATGTGATGTTTTGAATATAATAAACTAGTTATGACCAAAGTTCCATTTCATTCGGACAAAACACTAAGAAACGAGGCCTAATTAGAGTTGGGGCCCGTTTTTTGGGGGGGTCACCCTGTATATATATATATATATATATATATATATATATATATATATATATATATATATATGTGTGTGTGTGTGTGTGTGTGTGTGTGTGTGTGTGTGTGTTAGCAAAAACAAGTAAACAGCATTTACATATGTGTGTGCGTGTGTGTTAGACAAAACATATAAACAACATATGCGTGTGTGTGGGTGGGTTTGTTAGCAAAAACAAATAAACAGCATATATATTTTTTTTTGTTTTATTTTACTTCAGTCGAAGTTACCAGAAATCAAAGGGGCCCACTATCTGGGGCTAACACTTGAATTCTATATGAGATACATAGATATTCGAATGTTCCATTTAAGTTCTTTATCTCAGAAACACTGAGTTAGTAAAGAAATTGAGAATATAATTTTTCTCCCCCCAATTAACCATTTTCATACGTTGTAGTATATCTTTCATTTTGGTCTCTTGGTCTTACTGGATTCCAGGACAAGAATTTATCTAGTCTGGTGGAATATCCAGCTTCGTGCTATTAGTTGAGGTAACATCACTTGGAGAAGATGCATTATTCCCCGTAAAATCTCATTGGGATTAACGATAGTGAAGAGATCTTATTTGGGCAATGAATACTATGTGATTTTGAATATTTGGTCAGGGTTTACTTCTATGGAAAAGGTATCCTCATGCCAGGTTGTTCTGACAAACCCCTGTACAGAGAGACCTTAGACACTCGAGGACAGTGTCTAGTAGGCATCCGTGTATGTGTATAGCAAAAACAAAAAAAGCATATATGTGTGTGTGTTAGCAAAAACATATAAACAACATATGTGTGTGTGTTAGCAAAACCAAATAAACAACATATGAGTGTGTGTTTGTGTATTAGCAAAAACATATAAACAGCATATATGTGTGTGTGTGTGTTAGCAAAAACATATAAACAGCATATATATGTGTGTGTGTGTGTGTGTGTGTGTGTGTGTTAGCAAAAACAAATAAACAACATTTTTTACCTAAATGAGAGTTAGTTGAGTTGACCAACTTGGTACTCTGAAATGGCGAGCGGCATATGTATTGTTTTTTTTAAATATAATTATCCATTGACATGTGTTTCGTCGTGTACGACCCGTCAGAGATGTTGAATCTAACGAGATTCGAAATGCGAACCAATGATAAGAAGCCTAAACCTCTTTCACCGTGCTATTTAGCACGACTACTAATATATTGCGTTTTTACGTAGATGTTGTTTATTTCTTTTTGTTAGCGATACTTTTTGAATGAATTCAATTATTTATACGAAAGTGCATTTTTACCTAAATGAGAGTTGGGAATAATTTTTCCTTTCACCAATTTGGTTTCCCCAAATGTGGAGCAACATATGTATTGCTTTTTGAATATTATTATTAGATTTGTGACAATAGAATATTCTTTTGACTCTCGAGTATATATACGACACAGTTAATCAACCGAGAACCATATTACTCTATATAAAAGTATATAAGGTAGCAACGAATACACACGAGAGCGTCAAAACAATGAAAAAAAAAAGATGCTGTTGTCCTAGCCCTAGTAATTATCCACTGATATGTGTTTCGTTTACGACTCATCAGAGTAGCTGAATATAGCGATTTTCGAAATCGGGAGCCCATGATAAGAAGCCTAAATCCTTTCCACTGGGCTATCTCGCACGACTTCTAATATATCGCGTTTTTACGTAGATGTTGTTTATTTGGTTTTGTTAGCGATACTTTTTGACTGAATTCAATTATTTATACGAAAGTGCATTTTTATCTAAACGCGAGTTGGGAGTAATTTTTCCTTGGACGAATTTGGTACTCCCAATATATATATATATATATATATATATATATATATATATATATATATATATATATAGAGAGAGAGAGAGAGAGAGAGAGAGAGAGAGAGAGAGAGATTTTTTACCGTCTACGACTTATCAGAATGGCTGGTTCCAGCGAGATTCAAAAACGATCTCTCTCTCTCTCTCTCTCTCTCTCTCTCTCTATATATATATATATATATATATATATATATATATATATATATATATATATATATATATATATATATATATATAGTCAAGGATTAGTATGGGCGTGTGTTAAAAGCACACAAATGCTGTAGTGTCATATATAGCTTCTCCCAACCTAATCATCCCCACGTGCACCTCGTGAGTTCTGCCACGGTAACGGGGCTCTGGTGAATGGCGAGTGTTCACCGCCTGAAAACTGAATCCCCACTGCATTGTGGGATAAGGTTTTTGAACCAAAGGTTAAGGGTGAGGTAACCCTGGCAGAAACCTTCAGAGGAGCTTAGACCCTATAGAGTTCGGCATTCATCACACACCGACGTGTGGACCATGCTTTGGTGCTCAGCTACCTAAGTCCCTGTAAATTAAACCAGTGGGGTAGAAGGAGCTCCTGTAAGCCGTGGTGGAGGCAATCCTTCTAGGAGAGGACAACTCTTATGAGAAATCTGCGGTCAAAGCAATTACCAGTCATCTTGCAATGGCTTGTCACTGGGTTATTGTTGCTGAGAATTAGAGAGTGGCACTCGTGTCGTACAAGCGCTGGTCACTTTAATACAACGATGTACAGATGTTACGTGAGATCTATCTTTTATCTTTTATCTTTATCTATGTTATCTTAATCTGGCGGTTATTTCTATTGCAAATCCTGTGGCGATGGAGTAGTGGCAACGTGTACAGACTTGATCAGTTGGAGGTACAAAGTCACAAATCTGTACAGAGGCGACAGGAGCCCTATCTTAACATCGTTATTGTGCCTTCACATGACAGAAGCTAACTCCGGTGGGGGTTCTTGTGACTGACCATCCCTATTCATGTAGATCACTGCTCACCCAATGTCTTGGGAAAGTGCTAGAAAAGGTGCACCAAAAATTGTCTGTCATACTATCACTGGTTAGTTTCCTGCGGCTTACGCTGGTTCAGGTAAGCAGGAGGAAAACAAAAATGTATCCCCAAAAAGAAGTAAAATTAAATGTATGCTGTTGGAATGTACGTACTCTTCTTGATAAAGCGTCATCCAACCGTCCAGAGCGCAAGACAACGCTTGTCACTGCAGAGCTACGGAGACTTGATATAGATATTGCTGCTCTGTCAGAGACCCGTCTCCCAGGAGAAGATCAAATGACAGAGGTGTCATCATGCTACACTCTCTTCTGGATTGGTAAACCGGAGGATATCCGTAGAAATGGTGGAGTCGGTTTTACGATTAAAACATCCTTATTTGATATTATGGAATTTCCTTCCAGTATCTGTGATCACATCATAAAACTTCGTGTTCCTTTCTCCCATAACAGATTCAGCACTATTCTTTCGGTCTATGCACCAATCCTTCAAACGAATGAAGATGACATCTTGTGTTTCTATGAGTCTCTGCGCTCTGTTGTTGCATCTACACCAATTAATAAAAAACTTGTTATTCTTGGTGATTTCAATGCCCGGGTTAGGAAAGACTATGAGACCTGGAGTCCTCTTGGCCGCTATGGTATCGGTACCATGAATCGTAATGGTCTTAAACTACTAGTGCTGTGTTCAGAATTTAATCTTGCTATCTGTAACACTTTTTCGCCGTAAACTGAAAGACAAAGCTACTTAGATACACCCACGTTCAAAGCATGGTCGCCTAATTGACTTCATCATAACTCGAAAACGCGACCTTCAAGATGCATATACCGTTGGTGTCATGAGCAGTGCTGAATGTGACACTGATCACAAGTTGTTGAGAGTAAAGTTTAATTTACGAATCCGTAAGAAAATTCGTCACAGTAGTGTTAAGGTACCTAACCGTATTGATGTCGCCAAGTTAAAGTTGCCTGAAGTTCAAAAGAGTATGGCAGAAAAGCTCGATAATCTTGCATTTGATGGTATATTGGTGAATTTTAAGACTCACGTTTATTCTGCTGGTGCTGACGTTCTTGGTTCAAGAGGGATAAGAACAAGGACTGGTTTGACGACAACAATCTTGAAATTAATCAGTTGCTGATGAATAAACAGAGTATTTATGAATCTTTACTTCGTGAAGATCATTCTGATCATACAAATAATTTGCAACAATACAAAGAGTTCAAAGACACATTGCAACGTGAGCTAAGAAAAATACAAACCAATGGTGTATGAATATAACGGGACAGATCCAAAAGGCGTTTGACACAAAAAATTCGAAGGAATTTTATGGACTCCTGCGCCAAGTATTTTGTCCTCCTACCTCTTCAATATCTCCCTTGATGTCAAAAGATGGTTCTGTTGTCGTTAAGGATCCAGAAAATATCTTGAAAAGATGGCAAGAGTACTTTACTGATGTGTTTCACAATCCCTCAGGAGTAGATGCTGATTCAATTGATTGCCTACCACAATGTGATATCATATTCAGAATGGATCGTTTGCCTAATCTGATTGAGGTGCAGTTGACTATCGGACAAATCAGCAGTGGCAAGGCACCTGGTTTCGACGGTGTTCCGGTCAAGCTCCTTAAGATTGGGGGTGCGAATATTGCTAATGCTATCCTTGGTTTTATTGAGGAAATCTGGGAAAGTGCTCCTGTCCCACAGGATTAGATTGATGGTGTCTTGATGACCCTGTTTAAAGGAAAGGGGCAGAAGAATGTTTATGACCACTACCGTCGGACTATGCTTTTGGAAGATGTTGGGAAAGTTCTCGCATGACTATGAAACAGGTTACTAGATGATGTTTGCCCTAACCCTGTTCCAGAGTCACTAAGTGTCTTTAGGTCTGGTAGAGGAACTATGGATATGATTTTTTCAGCTCGGCAAGTCCAGGAGAAATGCATTAAATAACAGATACCACTGTATCAAGTGTTTGTGGATCTAACCAAAGCATTTGACACCGTTAACCGGGATGTTCTCTAATTAATCTTAGAGAAAGTAGGGTGTCTTCCAACCGTTGTTAGAATATTCAAGTAACTGCACAGGGACATGAAAGTTTGAGTCTTGTTTTACGAAAAATTGTCTGATGAAATCCCAGTTGTCAATGGTGTCAAACTAGGTGATATTCCTACTCTTTTCTCTATATATTTTGCTGCTCTACTTGCTCATGCGTTTCGAGATTGCGATAGGGGTGTCATGTTAAGGTTTTGAACCACAGGTCGCATTTTTAATCTTAAAAGATTTAATACCAGAACCAAACTGCATCATGTTTTGGTTACTATATGCAGACGATACTGTTTTTGTCGCACACTGAGACTGATATGCAGCATATAATGGATAGTTTTGCTGACTCCTGCACTGCCTTTGGTCTGAGGATCAGTCTGTCTAAAACAAAGGTGATGTTCACTCCTGCACCAGTCCAGTCTTATGTGGAGCCGAACATCATGGTTTGTCGTGCTCGATTTGGAGTGGTTGACTCATTTGTGTATCTTGGTAGTTCTCTGTCGAGGGATGACTGTCTCGACACTGAAACCCACAGGCGAATTCAGAAGGCATCTGTAGCTTTTAGAAGGTTGGAGAAGAAAGTGTTGTCTGATCGTGGAACCACAGACAGGACTAATATCTGCGTTTACAAGACCTGTGTGCTAACCACACTGCTGTATTCATTGGCGACATGGACATTGCATAAAAGGCACATTGAATGGCTTGAACGATTTCATCAAAAATGCTTGAGACGTATCTTAAACATCAAGTGGCAAGCACAAGTACCCGATACTGAAGTCCTTGTGAGAGCATGTTGCTCTAGTGTTGAGACCCTTGTAATCAGATCTCATATGCGTTGGGTGGGCCACTTCGTTCGATTGAAAGATTGTAAGCTGCTAAAACGAATTTTTTACGGGGAGATGGAAAATGGCAACCGCCCTCAACACAAGCCTAGGAAGAGGTTCAGGGACTCTACAAAGAATAATTTGAAAGTCTTACAAATCGATATCGACACATAGGAAGGACTTACTCTGCAAAGGCCGCAGTTGGAAAAATTGTACGTGAAAGTTGTGATGCTCTAGAGAAAAGAAAGCATGTCCCCCGAGAGCTTCGCAATAAGGTTTAATTGACGGTCTTAATCATGACACACTGAGCTGGAAATGCGACACTTGTGAACGAGTACTTTTGTCAAAACTGGTTACGTCAACAACCTTAAGTAGCACAAAACTCCTGTTCATGACAAATTTGCACCTACTAGTCACAAACCAAACGATCTGTTTAATATGCAGCAAAGTTTGCAAGTCTACTGCTGGTCTGGGAAGTCATGTGATTGTTCATAGGAATATTCTTAAACCACCAGAGGAAGTCAACTCGATAAAAATTGCTCATTATGTGTGTCACATCTGCTTCAAGATGTGCAAATCTGTGGCGTGAGTGCAGAGTCAGCTGAGATGGCATGAACTACAAGATTGAGAGAACACAATGAAACGGTTATAATCTGGAAAGATGAAGCAATAATCATAAATATATATATACATATACATATATACTTATATATACACATATATATACATATATATGCATATATACATACATATAAAAATATAAACATACATATACATATATATACATTTGGATACATATACATATATATACATATACATATGCATATATATAGGAAAATACATGTGCATATATTTAGGCATATACATATATATATGCATATATATATGCATATAAATATATATACATATATATAGGCATATACATATATATATGCATATATACATATATATAGGCATATACATATATATATGCATATGCATATACATACATATATATGCATATACACATATATATAGACATATACATATATATATGCATATACATATCCATACATATATATGCATATACATATATATATGTATATACATATATATGCATATATATAAATACATATACATTGGCATATATATGCATATATACATATATATAGGCATATACATATATACATGCATATATCCCTATACACATATACGTACATATATGCATATACATATATATACATATATACATGAATATACATATATATTCATATACATATATATATGTATATACATATATATGCATACACACATATATATGCATATACATATATATATATATGTATATAAATATATATATACATACATATATATATGCATATACATATGTATGCATATACATGTATATACATATGTACATATATATACATATAAATATATATACATATACATATACATATATATACATATGTACATATATAAATACATATGTACATATATATACATATACATATATATACATATACATATATATACATATATATACATATACATATATATACATATATATACATATGTACATATATATATACATATGTACATATATATACATATGTACATATATATACATATGTACATATATATACATATACATATATATACATATGTACATATATATACATATACATATATATACATATGTACATATATATACATATACATATATATACATACACATATATATACATATGTACATATATATATGCATATACATATATATACATACACATATATATACATATATATGCATATACATATATACATATACATATATACATATATATACATATATATACATATACATATATATACATATACATATATATACACATACATACATATATATACATATACATATATATACATATATATATACATATACATATATGTACATATATATACATATACACATATATGAACATATATATACATATATATATATAGGTATACATGTATATACATATATATAGGTATACATGTGTATACATATATATATAGGTATACATGTGTATACATATATATATGTATACATGTGTATACATATATATACGTATACATGTGTATACATATATATACGTATACATTTATATACATATATATATATACGTATACATGTATATACATATATATATATATACGTATACATGTATATACATATATATATACGTATACATGTATATACATATATATATATATACGTATACATGCATATACATATATATATATACGTATACATGTATATACGTATACAAACGTATACATGTATATACATATATATACGTATACATGTATATACATATATATATACGTATACATGTATATACATATATATACGTATACATGTATATACATATATATACGTATGCATGCATATACTTATATATATGTGTATGCATGTATATACATATATATACATATACATATATATACATATATATACATATATATACATATATGTACATATACATATATACATATATATACATATATATACATATACATATGCATATACGTACATATATATACATATATGTATATATATGTATATATATATATGCATATACATATATATAAATATATATATACATATACATATATATACATAAATATACATATACATATATATATACATATACATATATATACATAAATATACATATACATATTTATACATATATATATACATATACATAAATATACATATATATTCATATACATAAACATATATATATACATATATATAAACACATATATCCATATACATATATATAAACACATATATCCATATACATACATATGTATACATATACATATATATACATATACATATATACACATGCATATACATATATACACATATACATATACACACATATACATGTATATACATGATGATTGCAACGTCTTGTCAGACGAGTGCCACTCCCTCAGACATTTAAAATCCATGAGCCCAAATGCCTGAGGGAGTATCTATACAAATATGATGTTACAGAGTCTTAGCTTTGTACGACAGCTAAGTCTCTCTCTCGGTTAAAAATGTTGAGATCCAGCAACAAGCAAGAGCAAGATAGCCAGCAACATATTAAACTGCAGACCAGCTTAATGCGGGTAATGGTCTTCCGCTTTATGGTTTTTTAAATCAGAGATTTGCTTCTCCTAGAAAGGTTGCCTTCACCACGGCTTACGGAATCCCTCTCCACCCCAATACACGTATACACACACAAATATACACGGTGCTAGTTGGCCCTTGACCCAGAAAAAAGAGTTCATTCGCCCTTTGGATGTATATACATATATATACATATATAGATATATATGCATTATATACATATATAGATATATATGCATTATACATATATATATATATGCATTTGAATGTATATACATATATATACATATATAGATAAATATGCATATATATATATACATATGTATACATATAGATATACATATATACACATATACGTATATATACATATATACACATATGTATATGCATGTATATTTACATATATATACATATATATACATATGTATATATACATATATATACATATATACATATGTATATATACATATATATACACATATATACATATATATATACACATATATATACACATATATACACATATATACATACATATACACATATATACATATATATACACATATATACGTATATATACATATATACATGTATATTTATGCATATATACACATATATACGTATATATACATATATATACACATATATACATATATATACACATGTATATACACATATATACATATATATATACACATGTATATACATATATAAACATATATGTACACATGTATATACATATATAGACATATATGTATACATATATATATACATATATATGCATAAATATATATATACATATATATATATAAATATATATATATGTATATATATATATTTATGTATATATATAGGACTGCCGACTGTCATCACGGCGGTTCTAGGTTCGATCCTCGGCTTGGGAGAGGTGTTAGTCTAGCGGCACTGATGAGTTGTGAAACAACGAAACAGGTCTGTATGTCGATGACTAAAATATATTTTATAAAGCTCCCCTCTTCGGTAGAGCACTCTCGTAAATTATCTTACTCGCTACTTAATTTAGCTGAAATAATGCGAAGCTCGCGATTTGTTTACAAACAAACGTTTGAGCCCTCTACGAGTAGCGGACGGATGTTTATTTAAATAGACGTTCGGACAGTTTAATTTCGGCCACCGATTCCGTAATCAGGGGGCAGGACTGCCGACTGTCATCACGACGGTTCTAGGTTCGATCCTCGGCTTGGGAGAGGTGTTAGTCTAGCGGCACTGATGAGTTGTGAAACAACGAAACAGGTCTGTATGTCGATGACTAAAATATATTTTATATAAATATATATACAAATATATACATATATATACATATACACAGAAATATACATATACATATACACATATACATACATATAAATATACACACACATATATATACATATACACATACACACACGTATATATGCATATACATATACACACATATACATATACATATACACACACACATATATATATGCATATACATACACACACATATATACATATACATATACATATACACACACATATATACATATACACACACATATATACATATACACACACATATATTCATATGCCTATACACACACATATACATATACACACACACATATATACATATACACACACATATACATATACACACACACATATATACATATACACACACATATATACATATGCCTTTACACACACACATATATACATATACATATACACGCACACATATATACATATACACACACACATATATACACACATATATACATATACACACACATATACATACACACACATATACATACACACACACATATATATATATATATATATATATATATATATATATATATATATATATATATATATTAGCAGTTGTGGAAACAAGACGAATTATTGTTTTGAATGTCTTACAAAACCGAACTATACAGATGAGAGCTCAGTCGATTATATTCTCGAAAAAATAATTATTGACCGCTTACAATGCATCGTTCAACGAAAGTGTGACAGATCGACCAATTACCTGAAATAGCAACCAAACAACTGACCGACAAACCATGTTGTGAAAACGCGAGGACGTGGCCAATAAACAGGGAAAGGGAACAATCAAATCATTCTAACAAATATAATACTAACATTAATTTAATAAAACCTATTGAACATGTGTTCGTTTTGTGGTCGGAATTCCAAACAAATCATTTAAACACATTAATAAATCCCTTTTATTCGGGAATTGTTATTCGAATCTAATTAAATATGAAATAAATTGGATCGCACCCAGTGATAAAATGTTAATAAAGAAATGTCGATTTTTCACAAAACTGAACAGACGCTTATTTCAAATTTCTTCTCAAAAATATCTTATGAACAATCTTTTTAGCTTCTCTTAAAGATCTACAGATAATGCTTACTTTCTGAAATGATGCAACCGCAATGTGGACTTTGTAATGAAGCAACGATTGCGCAATTTCATACCGCATTCAGGATATCAATTTGCAAGACGTCTGAAAGTAATTATGGCATATTTTGATATGACTTGTGTTAATTAACAAAGTATTACTAATTAAAGGAGATTATTTAGTAAACCCATACTAAAATAACAGAACTTGATTTTAGAATCAGGTTAATATATTTTTACCCCAGCAAATAACACATATAATAATTAATATATATATATATATATATATATATATATATTGTTTCAATTACCTATCCGATATCTGAATTATAACGACCATATTCATTCTAAACAGAGCGAAAATTGCATCATATTTTTAAATGTCTTGTCATAAAGACGAAACGTTCATGAACATATAATTTGCTGTGTTCCTTTTATTCATCTTTCTATCCCGTCAGTATATTATTTCAATAATTTTCATTCATTCATATATATATATATATATATAAATATATATATATATATATATATATATATATATATATTGTCTACATTAAGTTTCGTTTTCAATTTAAATTTAAATAATGCTTCTATCACACGGCGAAGCAAAAACTTCAATGCACGCACTATAACGCGTTCTCTGACTTGGACATTAAGAACACCACACGGCTCTTGCTTTTCTTTTGACGGTAAGCCACGAAGAAGAGAAATAAAAAAAATACAAACTGTTTCTATCGTGATGAAGGCGCTATGTCCGCCGAAATTCGGATTTTCGGAAATATAAACCTGCAACATAAAACACGTTACCATTATTATCATCACTATTTTTTATGATTATCTCAATTATTGTTGTAATAGTGTGTCGGCACGTACATTTCTTTCCATTAACCCACCTTAACAATAAATAACTTTAAAATCCTGAATACTTATAAAACCCTATATTTGTAAGATTTACAATTTAAATATATCAAAAATTATTTAATTAGCCCTCGCTTCCTCCCATGCCAACCCTTACATATTATCATAGCGTATGAGGCATCTATAAACTTATGTTAGTCCAATGACATTCACCTTTACTTTAAATCGCAAAATTCAATATGAAATACCATAAACTATACTATTAATAAAATTTTTAATGTTTCCTTATTTATTTATGCGTGTGTGCATACCGATAAAACTTTCGAACGGATACACCGAATTGAAAAATTCTTTTTTTTTTTCCGTGATAGATCTCAGTCTCTGAATTGTCCTTATTTATATATGGTTCGTAACGAACAACGCCGAGTCACACAAAAGTTCGAAATAAGGGTTTGAGGTCCGTTTCGTTTTTGTCGAAAAAGTTATCTGCCCACGTCAACGGAATTTAGCACTGTCTGTATACAATCGCGGTAACATTTTTCGTCATACGGCGAGGACTTGCGACGCAATGGCTAACGCGTCCGTCTACGGATCAGAACGTTCCAGGTTCGAATCCTGGCAAGTTCGTAATAATTTTAGCCAACATTTACTTATTATAATTACCCTTAGTTGTTGTTTTTTTTTTCAGTGACTTTGTTTTGTGCATATAGGAATTTCTCATATTCCGAGTTCTCAGAGTAAGCGTTGATGGTAAGACAATGTTGAGTGTACTCGATTTTGTGTTTAACTCGGTGTTTTGTGTGCCGACGCGTTAAAAATCAATAAAATTAGTAATGCTATTTTAATACAAACGTCGGCTGGTCAAACTAAGGACGCTAAAATTATAGAAAACTGTGTAGATAAAATACTCTACATAATTGAGTGTTTCAAATTATCTAAAATGCGAACAGATCTAAGGAAAAAATTTCCACACGTCTTCTTACAAAGTTCAGAACTTTTAAACCGGCATTGCTACCATAGATACGCGCGCAGTCAACACACTCCCTTTAACCTCAGTCTATACGAGCTTTCTAGTACATCTACCTCCACCTGCCTGGCTTGTATACTTTTTTAATTATAACAAGTACCAACTTCCTTCCCTGGCTCTAAAAACTTACTTCAGAGAGACTTTAGTATTTCCCATCTCTCTTTTTTCTTATACCCATATTCAGTCAATCCTTTTAAAACTTAAAATTCACTAGATACGGTCAAATTTGTTCATGACTTGGATAGAACTTTGAGAAAATTATACTTCATTCATCATAATACGCCGATGAGAATCGCTAATACTCAGTTTATCCAATTTTATAATTCACCGTTAGAAACGTCAACATAGAAACGATATATATATCAACTTAATAAATTAATAAGAGAAAATAATTATCGAATACAATGTCACAAAATACTACGCTTTAGTTAATTCACACAAACATTTTGCACGGATATCGAATTATTTGAAGATTATTTATAAAAATTTTATCACTTTAGAAATGGTGGATTATATACCTATCTTGGATCTTACCTCGCAACCTAGAATCTGCAAGAAAGCAACCACAATTCATTCCGGAATATACCACTATGCATTAAATTTTATAACTGTTCCTGTATATTCATTATTGCAACTATAGGTATCCCTTTTCCACTATCAACCCAATGTTAATTTTCAATCTATGTGTTAATAAGCAAAATGCATAAGTTGCTGGATCGTAAATGTGATGCGCCAACTGAAACAAGTGTAACTAAACAGATAAAACCATAATAACAAATAAAACACATATATGCTCTTCAATAGTATTGAGCACTCTCTTCGGGTTTTTACTAATTACCATCTTTGCTATATATATATATATATATATATATATATATATATATATATAGCAAAGTACACATATATATATTTGTACACATATATATATTTATATATAAACTGACAATAAAAAAAACACTAACCTAGTTTTAAAACAGATCCTTTGTCCGATAAAATGCATGCCCATTGGCTGATAGGAAGGGGGGCGGTGGATACTAGAAAGCTGATTGGCTAACTAAATCCTCAATAGAAGAGGACCATATAAAAACGATAAAGAACCACAGAATTCGTGCATAAGCCTGAGGAATCCTAGAGTGGATGAAACGCCGAATATTCAGTGTAGCTTGAGCGCCATATATATTTTATAAATTACTGTGTGTATATATATATATATATATATATATATATATATATATATAATTAGCGGTGAAATCGCCCATTTTTGATCAAATGGATTGATTGCCTGCCAAAATCGTGGACTCACTATAGTCCACTGGTAAGATCTTTCACGTACCTCCTCGCAGTGACTTCGTCCACAACACATAGTAATCTACATTGCACTGTAGAGAACCTACTCTGGATTTTATAAAATTAGTTTTATATAATGCCTTCAATTCAAGTTTAAAATGCAAAAGACAAGTATTTAGCTCTAAATAAAAACATTCATTTTAAACGCGCGCCTTTCTTATTAAATAACCTACTATTTATTTTATATGCTGGATAATTCTGCTTTTGCGGTGATAAAACTTCTTAAATACACTTGTGATGTAAGGCTCTATCAGATTGTTAGACAAAATTAAACTGTTTCTTTATTTAATCGGATTTTGTCTATTTTAGATACTTATCTGAGGCATTCCAATAAAAGACCTACCTAAGATAGTACCAGGCACATATAATACATTTGCGTCAGTTTTATTTTAAATTTTTTTATTTGTTGTCAAATTTAAATAAGTATTATTAACCTACATTAATATATATTGCACAGATTTAACTTTATTTGAAGTATTTAAAAAGATTTTATGGTACATCATATGAGTGCCAAATGCCATTAAAATTTCAAATATTTAAGATTAAATTCGATCCATAGTACGAAGACACCAATTAAGCAAACTTATATATATATATATAATGACTACTTCATTTAACAACATGAATTAATGTACGAAAGTATAGATTTATGCGTAAACTTTAAGTATTTACTTCAACAGTGCTCAATACGTAGGTAGAGCGAGGTAGTAAGTTATAAAATATATATGGCGATTAAGGTACACAGAATATTCCGCGTTTCATCCACGCTACTAGAATTCATCGCCATATATATTTTATAACTTATTATATGTGTGTGTGTGTGTGTGTGCGTGTGTGTGTGTGCGTGTGATTATAAAAGGAAAAAAATCCAACGATATGAATCAAAAGGGAGTAAGTTTTCATCGTAAGAAAAATGTATTCATGCAGAAGTGTTCCATACAACCCGATTTGGACCCTGGTTGGCTCTTTTTGTGTTGTATTCGGGATCAAGTTTGACCAAGGTGATGGGAGTTAAGATTATGAGTATGTACGCATGGATTTTTGAATTGATTGATTTTTCCCAAATACGTTGGTGTGTGTATGTGCGTATGTAGTTATATGTGTGTGTACGCGAATAGGGGTATGGATACGTTTGTAATTACATGTATGTATAAGTACAATATTAGTATGTATGTGTAGTTTAAATTTGTTTTCCATACTGTCTTTGAATTAGAAATCTAATACGAGGAGATTATAAGTTTTGCTTTGTTCATAAGTAAAGCAGCACCTGATTCCGTATTTCGAAACACTTAGAATCGGGGTTAAGGGTTAGCTCATTATAGCGTAAAGATATTTAGTTAAAGACTGAAAGTGGCCAATTAACGCCCAGCTGATGTTTGGTCTGGGTCATTTTTAATATTGTTTTCATTTTTTATTTTTATTTTATTTTATTTTTTTATTTTTGTTATTCATTCCTCCTTGCATCTTTCTAATAGATCCTCTCTCTTTCTTTCTCTCTCTCTCTCTCTCTATCTCTCTCTCATAAACTCCAATTCATCCCCTCCTTCTCTACTATGGCCCCTTCAATTATTCATTTTCTCGACTATGTTACTCATCTTCCCTCCTTCTCCGATGTTTCACTTCTGTCTCATATCTTCCCTTAAATACATACAACTGCTGTAAGCTTTTCCCTTTTAAGTTACTAACGAACCTGACTCGCGCGCCTTATCAGAAGATGCCTATATATGGTGAAATAAATTTATAAAGAGATCGGTATAAGTTTGTGTTGGATTTTTCTTTTAACCCTTATATATATATATATATGTATATATATATATATATATATATATATATATATATATATATATATATATCGATATGTGTGTGAGTGGGTGTGGGTGTATGGGAATATTATATAAATTTACATTTTGAATAGTAAAAGATGATAATTTATTAATGACTGTCCAAATGCCTTTAAATGAAAAAATCGTCGTTCCCCAATGGTTAACTTTCAGGTTTCTTGAACAAGCAAGTCCTGCGGAAATATTGTAAACAAGTATCTGGATATCAAACCCGGAGTAGTGACCAGTCACGCGCTATACGTATGTATACATATATATATATATATATATATATATATATATATATATATATGTGCGTGAGTATCTATATATGTGTATGACTACTTCATTTCATTAATCACGTAAATTAATATACGAAAGTATAATTTTATGCGTAAACTTTAAGCAAGTACTTTAAGTATTTGCTTCAGTGCTCAATACATAGGTAGAGCTAGGTAATAAGTTATTATATATATATATATATATATATATATATATATGTATATATATATATATATATATATATATATATAATGGGTTAAGGAATTCCAACGAAAGAAAGATGTATATTTAAATAAGGGGGTAGTCACCAACAATGTGTATTTTTTAACATTATTTTATTATTCCCTGTCTTAGTTTTTCATTGAGAATTCTGTTTGGATCATGGTAATAATGTTTTTAAATCATTGAAATAGTTTTTACGCGTTTCAGACGTTCTGTGAAGCTTCCTCGTACGAAATTATTTTCAAATGTGTTGGAGATGTAAAAATGGCATTTTCGTAGTTCATTTGAAGTGTTTCCAAGGGGTTGAGGCGTGTGTCTATTATTCATTCGCATGTTCAATTTTTATTACTCTTTTATTGGGCTTGTCGAGGCCGCTGACCTCGGCTGTAGTCACTCTGACTTTCCGCTTGTGTTTTCCCCTTTTCCTTTAGGGTAGTGTGTGTGTGCGTGTTTTCTTTTATTGGTTTGAGAATGTGTGTACTGTTTTATAGTATAATGAGGTTATTTGCTTCCCTAGGAAGGTGACTGTGATCCAAGGTCGTTACTAATGTGTATGTGTGAGGAGGGGGGCAGCTCTTCTGAAATAAGGGTAGGGGTGCTTTCATTCTATTTTGATATTTATTTTTTGGATTCTTAGATTTAAGTATTGTGATTTTTCCTTTCAGTCTCTTCGGGTATTCCTTATATTATGTTTGTTTAGATAGAGGGGTGTATTTAAAAATATGTATAGGGGATTTTTTTAATGTTTCTATTTATATATATATATATATATATAATATATATATGCGCTATTTGTATATATATTATGTGTATAGAGAAATATATGCAAGATTAAAAGATAAAGCGATGATACCAGCTTTTAAATTATTGAAAATAAATTAGAAAGCATGTTGCTTTGGAGAAGATGAGTTTGCAAACAGCCTCTTAATAAACCTAGCAATGCGAATCTCAGTTTAATAGCTTTTAATGCTATTATTTTCTACAGCTTATTTAGATTCATCGTAATGTTGCTATAGGGTGTGTGAATATGTGTGTGTGTGTGCGTGTGTGTGTGTGTTTTCTAATTCAAAGTTGAGTGATCCTTCTTATAAGAGTAGCTACCATCAAACGTTTCGACATTATCAGATAAATAAGACCCAGAGAAGACCTATCGTTACGTTGTCAGGCAGAAATAGGCAGTCTCACGCCTGACTTGTTCTTATCGCCTTCATTATAATCATGATCATGATGATCATCGTCTTATTATTATTATTATTATTATTATTATTATTATTATTATTATTATTATTATTATTATTCGTTTTATTCTATTTTTATACTTATTCTTCTTTGTTTTATATCATTATCATTATGCTTATTCTTCGTTTATTATTATCATCGTCATCATCATCAGGATCATCATTATTCCCTGTGATCCATTCCATTATTCTTGCCGCTTATCTCAAAGACATAGTTTCTTTAGCTTCTCGCAATAAAAAAAGTCCTTCCGCATTTCAATTCCAATTCCAATTTAAGCATTTCTTTGGGAAATAAAAAAGCATGTAATTGAAAAAAGAGAAGAAAAAAAACGATAGAATTTCTTGAAATCTCAATTGCATTCTTTTTTTTCTCTGCTTCCTTTTAACCTGTTGATGTCATCCCGATATGCAAGAGTCTCTCCATGAAAAACTTATAATCCTTTGAAATCTACGTAAACACGAAATAAAATCGATCAATTTTGGTAAAAGAAAAACGTTCGTTTTAACTTCGAACATTTTATTATGATTCTCAGCAAACATATGAATTCCAGATTTTTATGAATATGTGACATTAGTCGCGCGTGTTTTTTTTTTTCAGGAAGCATAAATCAGTGCATATATGCATTGCCAATAAATGTGTGCAGATCTACGAGAGGAGGATAGAAAAAAGATTTTCAAAAGACGAACATCATTTTATGGTTACAATATCGCGAAATTTTAAACAATGAACTAATATTGAACAGATAATACGAATTAATTTATCTATATTAAAAAGAGTAATGTTACTTGTTTTTTGTTAATTGAAAATAAATATATTACTTTCACGTTTAGCTGACTTGTAGAATAAGAAAATAAATATATAAACCCGACGTAAACGATTACTTCAGCTACATTCTGTTTACATAAAATAAGTATGTGTATATTTTTAAAAATTTGTATATACACGATTCACTCCTAAACTAATTAAACGAATATAATGTTTTTTAATACAACTTCTACACACGAGGATGAGCGATATGAGCTATATGTAGTTTTAGTTGTATACACAAAAGGCAAAGAAAAGCACTTTTGTGAAAATTCAGGTACTTTTGGGTTTGGGGAAAATTAAACAACAATTTTGAGACATCGATTAATAAATATGCCCGAAATTTCAGTTTTAGTATTATAAGTGGATTTAGGAGGCATAATATTGGTATAAATTCTGATTTTAAAGTGAAAATATTTCAGATTTTAATTAAATTAGATCTACAGGGTTGAAAGAATTGTCAACCTGGAAAAGACGACATGATTCCATTTCCTTTGATGAAAACCGGGTTTTTGTTGTAGAGTGGCGACAAGAGTCTTCTATTAGTGACACAATGTTCAACGAGCGAGATCAGAGAGCGCCGCTGTACAACCCATGCTCTCTACCGATCCAAGTTATGAAAACAGGATTATTGCCAACATGTTTAAAATGCAAGTCCGGGCGGTTCAACGCTTGATGCATCAGGTAACACACGGTTATGGAATTTGGTGTGGTTTCAAATGAGGGCCACATCATACCACCTCACATCTTCGAAGTCGCCTTGAAAGTCAACAGAAAAGTTCGGTGATCTCCTGGTGCAATGAGGTGGCCGCTGGCAGACCCTGGATGCGGCAGGCCCACAAGTCAAAAGAGACCACAGTTTTGTTCCAGGAGTGCTCCGACATTCTACTCTTCTTTCACCAGTCCTCGCTCCTCCTCTGACCTGAACCTGCTGGACTACTATGTTTCGTTATACGTCGAGAACATCACCAACATGATGTATCACAGCACCAAAGCCAGCCTGATCGCCGCCAACCAGTATTCGCCGAGATCCGGCCGGCGCTTGTGTAAAAGGCATACTCCCAGTTTCGAACCCGTACCGAGGCGGTTATTGAAGTTGAAGGCGGCTACATTGAATATATGTCAGCTCTACCGGAATTGATTTTTTTCAACAAAAGTTTTTAAAACTAGTGTTCTTTTGGGTGGGCGACAATTTTATCGTTCAACTCTGTAAATCAATTAAGTAAGATCATGTGAATTTTAATTTCTCCTTGAGACCCTTACTCTGTCTTAAGCTTTAATTAGTCGACATTTTATTGAATCATCAACTGAATTTTGATTCAAATAGGAATAAAAATTACAATAAAAATTGCACTAAAAATAAATATTTGGATTCAAATTCGACTGAAAATTGTGAACATGAATTTTAGTAGCAATATGTCTTGCTTTTTAAATGCCTAAATTAATATAAAATTGTTACAAAACTGTGGTGTTCGCTGAATAAATTTTATCTGTACTGCGACGGGTACTCGTTTAGTATCTTTATAAAAAAAAAAGCAGAAAACTTCTTTTAAATAAAAATTTAATAATCAATGTGTTTTAATTATTGATGAATATTTAATTTAAAGAGAAACGCTGTTTTAAAAAGAATGAAAAATTATTAAGAAATAACTGTAATTAGTATTGGGTGTAATAGTCCAAGACAATAAATGATAATTCGTGAGCTATTATTTACTATGTTTTTTTTTTCTTTATGGTTTTAAAGATGGAAAAACCATCCTAAAAATTTGAACAGAAAATTAATGTTTAATGCGAGCCAATTATTCAACATCTGTTCGACCTTATTAAACACAACTATATTAAAAGAAGTTCCCAGTTAAAATAAAAATCATGCATGATTTCAAATCGAGAAAATAGCAAGAATTGTTTATTATATGTGGTTTTAAGGAACCGACATATTTCGTGAAAACTTTTTTACGGACACTGGAAACAAAATTTATCACAAAAATAAACTGCTAAAAATGACAATAATGTTTATCCTTTAATTGGGTTGACTCAATTTGCACGTTTCACGGTTAAAATGCATAGATACTTGGTGCAACGGATAAAAGTGTTAAGTTGCAATCAATCCTAAGTGGCAGTTTTTGAAGGTTAAAGGTTAAATCCTCACTACAGACACTAGTAGGAGTAAAAATAAAATTCCATAAGATTTCCACTCTGTCATGGCTGGCGCGACAAGACCAATTCTAGGCTAAAATTAATAAAAGGTGAACAGAATAACACCTTTAAATTAAACCATTATAAACAAACGGGAATATCTACACACGTAATTATATTATTTTGCCTTGTAGCCGAAATGTTGTATAGATTCTCGAGCTCCACAAAAAGATTCTCGAATTGTACAATTTTTATCATTCGGAATACTGTTATTATTTTAAGTGTTATTTCTCCAACAGTTTGGCCGATGTAATATCCGACCTTCTTTAAGTGCGTTTTTCAAACTCGGAAATCTTGATTTCGAACTTGCGAATCTGTACGGTAATTAGAAAGGATAAAAGGGCTGGTAGCGCAACTGATAAAAGTGATAAGTAATAATCATTCTAATTAACAATCTTCTGGAGATTGAAAGTATGATTTTAAGAACGGACGAAACTAAAAATAAAATTTCGAATTACGCAAAAATTTCAAACAATATTCCTCCATGGTTTAAATAAACAATGCAATTCAAAATGTCGTATCGATTCCCGGCTTCGACATGAAAATTCTCAGGTTCGACAAAACTTACTGAAGAAGAAAAGATTGTATATCGATGTGCTGAAGAGTGTGGTGATACCCTAGTGCAATCAGGTGGCCGCTAGCAGACCCTGGGTATGGCAGAAGGACTTAGAGCCGGCTCACATTGAATAAATCTGAGCTCTACTACATAATCCAGTTACCTGGATTGATTTTTTTCAATAAAAGTTTTTAAATAAAGCTGTAGCGTGGTTTTCTTTTAGGGTGACAACTTTATCGTTCCACCCCATAAAAGGATGTTTCAAACTTAAGCCTGAAAAAAAAAACAATGAAAATATTAATTGAAACTTAAACTTTACGAATTGACCGATATTTTGATAGGTCATACCAAAAACAATATACATTCCTTCTATCTTTTTTTTTTCGCTGTGAAAATGGCGCTAAAAATATGTGACTCCTTGTGTAACGTATTGAAATCGAATTAAATTGTTCGAATCAATTAAAAGGGATTTGTATTATTTCGATTAGTCTTCTCATTTTGGGTGTTATTTTCACAACGTTTCGCCCGATGTAACTTCCTACATTATTCAAGTGTATCTTGTTGAACTCGGAAAACGTTCTGTCGAACTCGGGAATCTGCACGTAATCTTGAAGGAACTCTTTATTTAATCCACAGAGTTTGCATGCCCTCGTTCCATCAACCATGACTGTGTAGAAGTGATATGTAATTCACTATTCTATTCTCATTATCGTCCACACTAAGGATTGAACCTTTACCCACCCAGATGTGAGTTTGCAAACCAATTAAATTTAAACAAATAAAAGAATGAAACTTTAAATTAGTCTCATTCTGCTCACAATATCTCCCATTCCATCTAACTCTCACTCTCTTCCTCCACTACTACTACTACGGGTTTAATAATATTACTATTTTACTGATATTTCCTTTTCTTTACAAAGGGATATTCTAATCTATTTATTTCATTTTTCCATTCAATCATTACCAAGCTAAGGGACAGTAACGGTGGTGAGAGAAGTACCGTATAAGATACGATTGCCATACAATATAATGGAAAAGAGTGAAAATGATAGACGTGTAAAAAGAAATGCTTCACTTAATTAGTTATTTGAAAATTTTGTTTCTTATGATAAAAAACATCAGTTTGTTTCATAACTCAATCCCAAAGCTAAAGAATAGTTTATGATGTATTTTGTGTGAAGACAATATATATAGTGAAAAGTTATAGGGGAAAAACATCTGTCAGTATAATAATAGAGTTCAAACTAGAGAAAATGTGACCCACTTGGTAATTCTTTGAATTCAGATTATATTGTCTTAGTCAGAAAAAGTTAGGAACGAATTTTTTTAAATTTTTTTTTTTTTTTTTTACACAGTGATCACCACTTATCAAGGCCTGGAAGCCACTCAGGGATAAGGGTTATTGCAAGTACATTACGTTAGTGAGGAGATTTGCTGAAATGTTTACTTAAGGGGGCGGTTCATTAGGAATTTGTTAACATTGGACTTGAATTAATCTATTTATGCTCTTTATATTCTCCCTCCCTTTCTCTCCTTCTCTTTTTGTGGATACAGGGTAAAATAATATTATTACTATGCTTATATTCCCTTTTGTCTATAATGGTTTATTCCAAAGGTGTTATTCCTTATATTTTTTATTACCGCTAATAAACAGAGATATGAATGATAGAAGCCATATAAACGCAAATACTATTTTAAACTTAAGCATGAGAGGCAAAATCAACTTATGAACATGCGATGGGCACATTTAAAATAAGTCCAAGTCGATGTAATGCTATTTAAATCTAATGCATATCAACTCGAGCTTCTACATGGCAGACCAACTTACACTTATACGAAGAGGCCTACGAAAATGCTACTTCAAACAGACAGGCAAAAATGCAAACAAAACACCTCTTTTCGCCAATAAGTTTTCGGACACATTTCTTTATATTTATTAACACCAAGTAGGACATATTGTCATTAATATGTAAGCGGCTAATCCATTAGGGATCAGATTTATAGAGGAAATGTTCAGTGTAGAGTTAGGTAACAAGATATTTGTTTGCGTTACATTTAATTTCTGCAGACTAGATTTCTTAAAACAAGCACTCCAAGTAAAGAAGATATTGATGTAAAACGTTTTTCTAGTAGCTGAGAAACCTTACATAGAACGAGCAATATTTGTCGAGATTTACATTGAAGGGTGGTACAAGAAGAGTATGGTCGGCGAAACATATTTCGTTTAAATACTTGAAAAAACAGCTTAGGGATGTAATACTGCAACGATGGGACAGAGGTTAATGTTTGGTAAAAAGTACGGGATCTATTATATTAGATGCTCTTCTTTATAGCTTGTCTGAAAGAGAGAAAAAGAGTAATTGGTGCATTAACTCAGATGTCTTCCTTTGTAGCAGATTTGGCATATTTTTTTGTATATATTCCAATACACTTTTCCGGTACATTTCATATCGGGGAGTTTTAGCATTGAATACTCATTCTTTACAAATTCTTTCTTTTATCTCAGTTATAACAAGGAATTAATAATGTTATCCTTCCGTTAATGGAGGCATCTTAAGTTTTATGCTTTATTTAATTATGTCCACGACTCTTTAGGATGTTCGGTTTGTCGTCGTAAACGGATATAATCTTTTTACCGCGATTGATAAGGTAAATATTATTTGCATTATTTGATTATTCGTATTTAATTATTATATTTTTTTTCAAATGAAAATTAAATAAGTTGACTAAAAATCAATTCTCATTTAATAAAAGAAATCTAATCACATTTTTGTCTAATTCGTTTTGTAATCAAAATGGCGTCGTCCATTTAAAACAAAAACTTTCGACAATTGTTAATTACCAACACAAAGAAAATTATAAAGACAAATAAATGGTCTCCAATTTTTCTTTCAACTAGTCATTCGCATTTAAAAACAGAAATTCTTAATAAACATTAAAATAATGTTTGTGTCTCATTTGATGGCCTCGAGTTGTTTATACAAATTTTATCATTCAGTTATTTTAGAGAGTGGTCGTTGCGCGAAGTACAGTTTTAAAAGTTGAAAGAAATTAGAACACGAGTAAACGTGATAATATTTAGAAAACAGCTGTGCCTTTAGTAAATTATGTGGATCCATTGTTCTTAGAAAACCTGCATGCCTCTTTTTACCCCCGGAAAAATAAACTATAAAAAAAAGAATTTGGCCAATTCAGAAAGTAAAAAAAAAAAAAAAAATGCTCATATGTACTTATGTATATTAATTTAAACGAGAAAATTTTTGAAGAAATAATAATAGGCTAGCGATACTCCGTAGCAATTCGATGGTGCTTTTTAAATTATACTCTATAATTCATTGTTAATTATAAAATTCCTTTTGAAACTATTGATTTCTGTCCGTATCAATACTATTAAGAAAAAAAGTGTTTTTTTCTTCCCCAACATAATTGTCATTCTCATGTAAATATTCTATAAACACATAAACGGATATGTATTTTCCTTATTTATTTGAAATAGTGGAAATCTAATTATTTTAAAATGATAAAAATTCTGTTAACTTACTGTAAAAAAATAATTGCCAAATTATAAAAATGAACGTCACTTTTTGAAGAGTATTTAGTATTAGTGAAACCCGCACCGCGAAGGAAAAAAGAACATGTAAATAAAATGTGGCATCTTTGTTGCTGCGACCATCGTCAAACCGGAAGTGTCGTGGTTTTAAATTAAGGCTATACAATCGAAAAGAGGCGAAGACATTCGAAAATATCGACAAGAAAGGAGCCCCTTGAGTAATTCTGGCCAATTTTTCGATATTTATTGTCCAAAGTGTTGAGCTTTAAAACAATACTGGTCTCGTAAGAATCTGTTGCTTCTGTTGAAAGTTTTAGGCAGAAATACATTTAAACAGACAGGTTAGATTTATATAATAGACTAGCGGGGCTACCCGGCGTTCCTCGGGGCCGTATAAACAATGAGAAAATTGAATTTGGTTTTGTAATATATTTGTTATTCTTATGAGAGAGGAATTTTGTATGTTTATGTATTATTTATTATTTCGAACAAAAGAATATTTTACTTACATAAGACGGGTATTACACATATGAAATAATTGTATCTTACCTGGGGTAGGTAAGTTATAGCATGTATATAAAAGAACGGGTAATATACAACACATTTATCTCATCAAATCTCGAGCGATGCCAGGTATTTTACTAATATATATTCTCGCCTATTTCATTCAATCCCGGGCAACGCTGGTTGGTTTGCTAGTATATATCTCAATCAATCTCATTAAATCCTGGGTGACGCAAGGTATTCTGTTCGTATATATTTCAATCAATCTAATTCAATCCAAGGCAACGCCAAGTATTCTGCTAGTATATATTTGCATCTATCTTATTACATCGCAGGCGACCGTGTATTCTGCTTGCATACCTTTGCATGTATCTCATTGAATCCAGGGTGACTCCTGGTAATCTGTAAGTATATATGTGGACGTATCTCCTTTAATCCCATAATTCTTGGATTGTTACAAATTTTGACAATTTAACCCACATTATCGCTCACCTTTCAAAAATAATAACTTTGAGACATTGTCTTGGCTGGTTTTTCATTACAACCACATCATCCAAATAACTCACATTTAATCATTTTTTTAGAATTTTTTGATATATTACTAATTTCAACAACCATGTCACATGATTTAACTTACATTATCGCCGCCACTCTTACTAAAATAAAAACTTTGATACATAGGCTATGGTATGTTACTAATTTCGACTATCACTTTTCATGAGTAAATCCACATTATCGCCCCCTTCTATCACTAAAATAACAACTTTAAGACATTGTATGGCTGGTTATTTCGTTAGAAACCCACCAAAAAGTAACTCACATTGTATCATTTTTCATAATTCTTGGAAATGTTACTAATTTCGACACTTATTTATAATGAAGTTACCAAAATAATCGCGACCTCTTACTAAAATAATAACTTCCATACATTGTCTGGTCTGTCTACTTCATTACGAATACACCAATCAAATAACTCACATTTCATCATTTTTCATAATTTTTGGATATGTTGCTAATTTGAAACGTCATTTTTCCTGAGTTTAATCACATAAACCCTGTCCTCTTACTAAAATAATACCTTTGAGACATTTCTGGGCTGTTTATTTCATTACAAACACATCAATAAAATACCTCACATTTCATCATTTTTTATAATTCTTGGATATGTTATGAATTACGACAATCAAATTTAATGAGTGCACACATCTAATCGCCTAATTCTTACTAAAATAATAAATTTGCTACATTGACTGGGCTGTTTATTTCATTATAAACACACCAGTCAAATAACTGAAACTTCATTTTTCATAATTCTTGGATATGCTAATTTTGACAATAATTTTTCATGAGTTAATCCACATTATCGCCACATCCTATCACTAAAATAATTACTTTCAGACATTGTATGGCTGTTTTTTTTTCATTACAAACACACCTATCAAGTTACTCACATTTGGCCATTTTTCATAATTCTTGGATATGTTACTAATTTCGACAATTATTTTTAATGAAGTAACCCAAATAATCGCCCCCCTCTTTAACCGACACGATCCCCTTCCTCTTACAAAAATAACAACTTTGATACATCTTCTAGCCTGCCTATTTCATTACGAACATACCAATCAAATAACACACATTTAATATTTTTCATAATTCTTGGATATGTTACTAATTTCGACAATTCTTTTCCGTGATTTAACACACATAATCGCCCCTCTCTTACTAAAATAACAATCATGCGACATTGTCTAGGGTGTCTATTTCATTACAAACATACACATAAAATAACTAACATTTCATCATTTTTCATAATTCTTGGATATGTTACTAATTTCGACAATCAGGTTTCATGAGTTAACCCACATAATCCCCTTCTTCTTACTAAAATAATACATTTGAGACATTGTCTATGCTGGTAATTTCATTACAAACACACCAATCACATAACTAACATTTCATCCTTTTTCACTTTTCTTGGATATGTTACTAATTTCTACAATCATTTTTAATGATGTCACCCACATAATCGACCCCCTTTTACTAAAATATTAACTTTAAGACTATATCTGAACACATCTATCCAATAACTTACATTTAATCACTTTTATAATTCTTGGATATGTTACTAATTTCGACAATCGTTTTTTTATAATTTAACCCACATAATGTCCTTTCCTTTTGCTAAAATAATTACTTTGTGACATTGTCTGGCGTGTTATTTCATTACAAACACACCAACAAATAACTCGCATTTCATCATTTTTCATAATTCTTGGATATGTTTCTAATTTGGACAATTTTTCATCATTTTACGACATAATCGCACCATCTTCCTATATGGGGTATTCTGTTAGCACAAATATCCTCCTATCTGATCCGATCCTAGGTATTCTCCAAGGAAACATCCCACCTATTTCATCCAATCCCAGGCAACGTCGAGTATTTTGCTAGTACATATATCCACCTTTCTTATACAATCCCCGGCAACGCTGGGTATTATGCTAGTACAAATATCCAGCTATGAAGCCATATCCAAGAGCGTTCACTGGCATAATATTACAATGATTGCATGTTAATCTAATGGTATTCGACAATGAAGCTACATCCAATAATGGTCACCTTCGTATTGTAACAATGATTGTATATTAATCTAATTGCATATTATAATGATGATTATATAGAAATCTAATGATATTCGGGAATGAAGCTACATCCAAGGGAGGTCACTTGCATATTATATCAATGATTGCATATTAATCTAATGGTATTTAACAATGAAGCTACACCCAAGGGAGGTCACTTACATATTATGACAATGATTGTACATTAATATAATGGAATTTGAGAATGAAGCTACACTCAAGGGAGGTCACTTGCATATTATACAAATGATTTTATATTATTCTAATGGTGTCGACAATGAAGCTACACTCAAGGGAGGTCACTGTCATATTATACCAATTATAGTGTATTAGTCTTATGGTATACGACAATGACGCTACATCCAAGGGAGGTCACTTGCACATTATGACAATGATTGTATATCAATCTAATAGAATTTGACAATCATGCTATATGAAAGGAAGGTCACTCGCATATTGTAACAATGCTTGTATATCAATCTAATAGGATCTGACAATGAATCTACATCCAAGGGAGGTCACTCGCATATTATAGCAATGATTTTATATTAATCTAATGGAATTCGACAATGAAGCTACATCCAAAGGAGGTCACCTACATATTATAGAAATGAGTGTATATTAATCTAATGGAATTCGGCAATGTAGCTACACTCAAGGGAGGTCACTTGTATAGTATAACAATGATTGTATAGTAATTTAATGGAATTCGACAATGAAGCTACACTCAAGGGAGGGCACTTGCATATAATAACAATGATTGTATATCAATCTAATGGTATTCGACAATGTAGCTACATCCAAGGGAGGCCACTTGACTAATATAACAATGATTGTATATTAATATAATGGAATCTGAAAATGGAGCTACATCCAAGGGAGGTCACTTGCATATTATAACATATATACTGCGCAAGCACCTTCTAATTTTATCAAATCGGACCTATACTGCACAAGCACCTTCAAAATTGTCAAATGGGACCTATACTGCACAAGCACCTTCAAAATTGTCGAATCAAACCTATACTTCACAAGCACCTTCTAATTTTTTTCAAATGGGGCCTATATTGCACAAGCACCTTCAAAATTGTCAAATCGGCCTATAATGCACAAGCACCTTCAAAATTGTCGAATCGGACCTATACTTCACCTATATCATACAATCCCAGGCGACGCTTGGTATTATGCTAGTACACATCCACCTATGTCATACAATCCCGGGCGATGTTCTGCTAGTGCATATACACCTACTTTATCCAATCCTGGCCTATGCCGGGTATTTTGCTAGTACAGATATCCACCTATGTAATCCATCCCGGGCGACGCTGGGCATTTGGCTAGTACATATATCAACCAATTTTTTCCAATCCCAGGCGTCGCCGAGTGTTCTACTAGGAAAAATTCCATGAATTGTATCCAATCCCAGGCCATGCCATGCCGGGTAATCAGCTAGTATATATGGCGTGCTAGTGCTATGTCATACAATCCCGGGCGACGTATGTATTGATAATATTTCTTAGTTAGTTATAACTAGTGGGTTGAAACATACTCCGGACTACGTAGCAATATCTAAATGTTTATGCAAAAATAAATATCAAGTAAATTTGAGCACTCTTGAAAAAGTTTGGTTAAGTTCATTGAATGCCCTACTTCTGAATTAGATTAACCAGAAAATTATACACACACACACATACACACACACACACACACACATATATATATATATATATATATATATATATATATAACAGAATATACTTAAAATGAAACATTATGGTAACCTTTAAATCCAATAGATACTGACAATTAAAAAGTTAAAACACTAAAATAAATTTGATATAAACAAATGAATAGAATTAAACTGAATAAAATATGAAAATTCATAATGCTTTGATTGTAACATAACGTAAATCCCTTACTTATTAGCGTAAAACACTAACTTACTACATAAAATAGCACACAGGTAATATTTTTATATACGCTTTTTTTCAATTGAATTCAAACTTATAATAATAAAATACTGTTGTATATTATCCACATAGATATATAAATGTTTCAAACTTATGAATTATAATGTAATAATTGCTTTAATATTGTTTGAGTATTCAATTTATATGGGTATTATTAATAAGCTATACATTCATGCATATTTGATGAGTTTACGCATATATTTAATCTAAGAAGCTTGAATAAGTCCAAGCGAAAAACACAAAACACGACTGTTTTTGATGTTTTGTCTATTTCAAAACCAGAGAAAAAATGAAAGATCTGCTAAGTCTGCATCGCTGAAGCAATATAAGCCAGAAATGAAACAGAGTGGAAAGCTTGACTTCGAATCAAAACGTTCATCGATTGGGAACGACGGTATGTGGAAGTCGAATTCTAATCTTCAGTCGAGATGGGAGATGAAGATGAAGTAGAATTCGAGACATTGTCAGAAAAATTAGAGCGAAGTTATCATCGATTTTCATCTGCTGCAGCGGGGACCTCTGTCCGAGAAATAAGCGACAATTGAGAAAAGGAGTATACGTGTGTGTGTGTGTGTGTGTGTGTGTGTGTGTGTGTGTGTGTGCATTAGAAAATGAGAGAATTTGGAAATATGCGTATTATTAAATAAACCCCCATCTTTAAAAAGCCGGTCAATATTCTAGATAGAATATAATTAAACTAATAATGATTACCTAACAACTAATTAATAAACAATAAGAGATAACGGAGATATATATATATATATATATATATATATATATATATATATATATATATATATATATATAGGGGTGTTGTGTATGCATGGTTGTATGTACATAAGAGTATTTGAAAATATAAGTATTATCAAATAAATCTAATCTTTAAAGACGTGCTCAATATTCTAGATAGAGCATTAATAAACTAAAAAAACAAACTGGTGATGATTACAACCAAAATAAATTATTTTGCAATAATTAAGTGTACAGGAACGACCCTCCTAATAAATAGATCCCGACCTGTTCACTGAAAAATTATGTCACGCACGCAAGATCTGTCCAACAATTAGACTGTCGATAATGAATGAAATATTTTTTACAAAAAGCATTAGAAAAATTATTAATCGTATTAAAAAAAACTATGAACACAATTTACACGGTCATTTAAAATATTCAATATTTAAAAGACAAACAATAATATAAAAAGAGATGTTTTCATGCGAGTAAAAGTAAACATTGTGTTATTTCGTCCCATCACGACAATGTTGTATCCATGTTTTACAAGTACTTCAATAGAATTCTGAAATTGGTTACTTTATTCGTAACTGCAATCTTTTTTGTTCGTTTGATGTTTTGTATCTAACCATTTAACGTACATTCATTCGTGTACACTGTCAAATATTGTAACTGGATTGCACTGCAAAGAATGTATAAATAAAACGTGTATATTCTTTAATTCTATGTGTGCAACGTTTCTTTTTAACATGGAATACAGATCTCATTTTAAAATGTTACATTTTGTTAGACAGTTTACAAAACAAATAACTATTTAAACTTCTAATGGTTAATTCCTCTTCCATTATGGAATATCTCAGTTTTTTTTTTTGGGGGGGGGTGTAACCACTAAAATCGTTCCTAATTTACTTTAAAAATTGCATTTAAAAAAAAAAACAGAAAGGAACGCGATTCGATTTATGCTGAAACTGGACTTTATTGAAGGCAAATAAATTTCAAAATTTATTCAGGTTAATTGTAATCGTAGAATCTGTCTTTTTGTATGTCTGAAGTCGAAAATGGAGGTCGCATACTGAAAATAATAATTGAAAAGACGATGATTCCATAAGTTAAACTCTTGTAAAAACCTAAGATATATAGTAGAAACAACATCTATTGTAATATAGTAAAGTGACACTCGTGGTTAAAAGTTTACTAGGTTTATCGACAACTGTCTAGTATACAAAGGATACCTTATTGAAAAATGGGTTTGTATTACTGTACACATAGATTCGAAAAAGTTGTCAAAAAACAAATATATAACAAATAAATGTTATCAAAGGCAAGATAAGTTACTTTTCTACCAAACTGGATATATTTTTCGTGTTTTTATTCAATGTAACATGTTTATTCAGCTCGAAAACTACAGTGTTTACCGATGTATTGGAACATTCAAGATGGCGTCTTATTCTCTCTTTAACACGGCAAGTGTGGGAAAAGATGTTATAAATAAAAAAACGGATAAAATACTGTTAAAAACTCGCTCAATATATGTTACCGTGACATAGGTTGATATATATTCGGCGGATTTGTAATAGGATTTTGTATAGTTTTTTTTTTATTTCTAACACCTTTTTCCATACTTACGGTGTTAAAGAGGGTTTGAGACGCCATCTTGAATTTTCGAATACATCGGTAAACACTGTATGTTTTTCGAGCTAAATAAATATGTTACATTGAATAAAAACACGAAAAATATATCCAGTTTGGTGGAAAAGTAACTTATCTTGCCTTTGATAACATTTATTTGTTATATATTTGTTTTTTGACAACTTTTTCGAATATATGTGTACAGTAATACAAACCCTGAAAAATTATATTTATTGCAACAACAGGCTTAGAAAACCTCTCAGGTAAAATTATTTGTTTAACAGGTTAAAAAAATATTTTTCAACTTTTTTCGGTAGACATATTCGCTTTTTAGATACTAAGATAATATATAGCTAAAAAGAAAGCAATAATTATATATAATGATAAGAAAATCTCATTTAAATAATTATTTGGAAATTAATAACAATAGGTAAGAAATTGGCTTGCACGTTTTTAAAAGTATCGTTAGTCATTTTTAAATTTTAATAACACTTTTAAAAAATCTAAATAAAAAAGCTATTGTATTTTCTCGGCAGGAAATTCTCTCTTATTGCATTTATCTAAATGGAAAATGATGCCCTGTCTTAAAGACACACACACACACACACACACACAGATATATATATATATATATATATATATATAGATATATATATATATACAGGGTGACCCAAAAAACAGTAGCATTCAATTGTTTTTCTGAGCATTTTACAGTCAACGGAGCAAAAAAGGCCAATGACACTTTTTTTTGATGTGATGTTTTGAATATAATAAACTAGTTATGATCAACGTTTCATTTCATTCGGACAAAACACTAAGAAATGGGGCCTAATTAGAGTTTGAGCCCCTTTTGGGGGGGTCACACTGTATATATATGGTGCTAGTAAAAGTGGCATCGAAATAATGGCAGAGTAAATAATGCAAAAAAGAATAAATAAGAAAAAATGGCACTTTGAATACGGGGAAATTAGGAGCGTTTATTTAAAGTAAGACTAAGGAAAATACAGTCATTTTGGCCCATTTTTGTCATCCCTTTTGCATTAGATATAACGTTCCGATCGTGACATTGAATTTTCTCTACTTTCGGTTGTGTCTTGAGACTTTATTACGTGATATTAGTGCAATGGCCTGTATCTATCTATATACGACAGTCGTGGTACAGTTCAATAGCGGCCGAAAGCATTTTCACACCGGCGAGTACGTAAAAGAAATATGCTGGATTAATTTTACCCACTAACCAAAATTACCACAAAAGAATAATTCTAAAACAATTTATTTAAACAAAAAAGCATGCTTTAGACTAGTTTTTTCTCGAGTAAATTCATTAAGTTTCTTTCATTTAAGTTATTTCATTAAGTTTATAAATGTATTCAGTATTTAGTTATTCGTATTTGTCCTATTAAATAATTTCTTTGGTAATATAGTATTTTATGTACAACATTATTAATTCTAAATATATTATATTATAAATCTTATAACATCTTGCTTGGGCGTATAAACTGTCTATCCGGTTCCGCTTTACATGTTCCGGTTTTTTACTTCCGGTTTTAATAAAACAACGCCATGCCAGTTCTTTTTTTTATTATAACCTTCTTGTTGTTCAATCGTCTAATAATGGCTGAATGAATATTCGACATAATGGAGAACAGTAAAAATGACGACACAAATTTTGTTAATGTTATTTTTACTCAATTTTATTGTGAAAAAGATTTTTTTAATAGGCACTACTTCCTCGACTAAATGTGTCTAAAATGGCGTTATAAAGTTACATAAAATAGTGGCTTATAGTCTAAACATAATAAATTTCTATATGGAATATGTTGTGCAAACCTATGATACTTTGGTCCAGAGACGAAACTCTGTAATCAAAATATTATATATGGAAATTTGAATATTTATTTTAAAACAGCTTCTAATAAGCTAAAATGTTGTAATATGTCTACTATTATAGAAAAAAATACATTGTCTGTGTGCATCTGTCTGTGTGTCTCTGTGAGCTCGTTTCCTATCGACTCTTAAACGGTTGGGCTGATTTTATGAAATTTTACATGGGGGAACTTCTTGTGTCTGGCAGTGGTTTAAAATAGGTTTTGTATCGCAATATCTTCGATAATTATCGATTATCGTAACAATCAGATGAAAGAAAGAACAAGCGACCTGGACAAAATTAACACCTTATACAGCCTAACATCACAAGGGCATTTGAGAAGTTTTATTACAACACCAGCCAAAATGTAAGGCATTTAAAATCAGCAGTATTTTTTATATATATAACGTGGCGAGTCCGAAATGAATGTTTCTGTTTAGAGCATAGTAGAAGCAGGATACAAACTTTAATTTATGCTATTATATATAAAAATATTTTTATAAACTCTACAGTGCAATGTAGACTATAATGGATTGTGGAATAAGTCATTGCGGGAGAAATTTATGAAGCTTCTTCGTAGTGTGCCGCGATGGGCCCCCAACTAGAGCAGGCAATCCATCAGTTTGATTAAAAAATGGGCGATTTTACCGATTTCGATGGCAATAAAAATATGGGAGTGTGAAACTTTTGTTCATCATCTTTCAATCCTGGGCAACGTCGGGTCTCAATGCTAATACATTTTGCATTGTCATATTGTCAATATTGTTACAACATTTTGCATTGTCATATTGTCAATATTGTTACAACATTTTGCATTGTCATATTGTCAATATTGTTACAACATTTTGCATTGTCATATTGTCAATATTGTTACAGCATTTTGCATTGTCATATTGTCAATATTGTTACAACGCCCTATGTCGTTGTATGCAATATAACCATGCAATTTCTACAGATACGTACCTTGAAAACAGAGCTGTTAGACCTGACATAGTGATATGGGACAATAAGAAGAAGAAGCAACCCTATTTGAAGTTAGTGTCCACGATGATGCTGCTTTAAGAGGGCTGAAAGGGAAGAGATAACGAAATACCAATGCCTCATGTATGATGGGAAAGGAAATTAGAATCTTAGGAAGATAGCGATTATTTCTAGTAGTTATAATAGCAACTGAACTCATGAAGAAGAATTTGAAAAAACTACATCACAAACATACTCGGTGAACTAAGTTCAAGAGAGATTCAAACAATTGCACTTAAATGGACGGTCAGAATCTTAATCTCGGTTGGAATATATAAAATGTTTAGCACACGGTATGATGCCCCGATCCCCAGCTTGAACAAACTGATAAGAACATTGAAAAAAAAATGAACAAATACTATACTTTGATATATGTATTTATTTCAGAAAACTATAAAAATCATAGTACAGAGTGACCAAAAAAACGGGCCCCAACTCTAATTAGTCCAATAAATAAATCCAATGACAGTAAAATACAAATATATAACTTCAAGAAAGTTAATTGAATTTCTATTTGCACAAGTAAAATCCAAGGAAATCCCGTAATTGGAAGATGGTCCAAAATAATCCAAAGGTAGAAATGCATGGAATAATTCACAAAAATGTGTACAAGGGAAAGGGGGATTATTTATCTTCCACTAGACTATCCATTCACGTGTAATCACCTTTTTCTTCACCATATTCCCTCTGCTTCACTTTTTTGTTATCAAGTAAGATCTTTCACTTATTTGTTGTTTCATCAAATACGTTTGCATGCAAAATCCGATCCTGCATTTTGCTAATTCCTACCCTCTGATGAGAAGGAAAGTATTTCTTCGAAACTCCGCGGATTAAGGACTATCCACTTATCTAGTGTTTCCTTTTCAGATTAAATATGTTTTTAACTCATTTCAAAGTGTTTTAACATGTTTTATTAACTGTTTGCTCGTATATATATTGGCATGGAGGAGCGCTGTCCACGAAGGTGCTGCGCTTTATAGTAGTGACCTAAACCAAGCTGCTGAGGATAAACGCAAGCACAGAAAGGACAGATTATCAACCAGACACACCCAACCCCACCCCACCACCACTACCTTTATCTGCCCAAATTGCACAAGACAAATTGGGTCTAGGATTGGGCTCTATGCTCACCTGAGGACCCACAGAAGCCACAACGGAGGACAGTCTTACTCGGAAACGAGTGACCGCCGATGATGATTATATATATATATATATATATATATATATATATATATATATGTGTGTGTGTGTGTGTGTGTGTGTGTAAGTGATGTGACTATTTCAATATTTTTGCCGATTCCAATAAGTTACTAATTCTTTTTAAATTCTTAAATATAAACATCTTGTATTTTGAGGATGGGCGAAGGCGGCTGGATTACCGCAAAAACTTCATGTAATACGTGTATATGTTTTCGCAAACGTAATCGTAAAAGTACACTAATTGATGTGATGTAGAAAGTATAGTTTTACTGGTAATTTAAAAGCAATAAATAATTATTATTTTATCATTAATGCGCGTAATGAAAAATGAAGTATTAAAGAAAAAACTAATAGAATAAAATTAATCGTTTTATGCATCGGAAATGTTTTTTCGATGACATTTATTTGTGATACATTTAAACAACTTCAATTATTTGTACGAAAATAAATGCAAGTGTAGAATAATTTTCTTTTCACCAACATTGATGCCTCTCATGAAGACCGATACAGTTTTCAGTTTTAATTATCCACGGATACGTGCTTCATCGCTTACTTGACTAAACCTAGCGAGTTTCAAAACTAGGAAAGCAAGGATGAAATCTTAAAGCTCTACGACTTAGTAAATTCCAGCTAGTACCAGAACCGACACCGTTTTTGTAGATTTCATATACGAAACGTTTGAACGAATTCAATTATTTATATAAAAATGCATATGTATATATAAGATTGTTGAATTTTATTTATTTTTTTATTAGCCATTCCGTACTAATTTCTTTCTTTTTCGCTCCCTGGGCGTTTATTATAAGACAGGGGTTATTTGCCCTTTGTTTAATTTTTTTCCGTCCACATTTTAGGACGTATTACTTTTTTATTTTATTTAAATATTATTTATTAATTATTAATTATATATAAAAGAATAATGAGATCAATTGGATCACCGATTATTGAAACTTGTGGTATCAAATCTTTCGAAATATTTGGGGGAAGTAATATCTTCATATAAGACTAACCTAGCTATATTAGAATTGATCAATATAGAACTAGATAAAGCAATATAAAATTTATACTTTTTTATTTAAATTTCATTCATAAAAATGTGTTGTTTTTTTTCAAAACAAAAATTGATTATTTAAACAAAGAATACAATTAAAAGTAATTTCCTTATTCTTTGGATTTTCGATGATCCTACATCGGACATCCATGGATTAAGGAAAATACTTTTAATTGTATTCTGTGTGTAAATAATAAATTTTTGTTTCGAAAAATTATATTTGTCCTGATTAAATTTAAATATATAAAGCTATAAATGGCATATATATATATATATATATATATATATATATATATATGACAGTTATATTTTTTTATATTTAAATTTAATCAGGAAAAATATAAGTTTTCGAAACAAATATATATTATTCATAATTTTAGTTTCGAAAAATTATATTTTTCCTGATTAAATTTATATATAAAAAAATAAAAATGTCATATATATATATATATATATATATATATATATATATATGGGGGTAACATTTATAGTTTCATATATTTAAATTTAATCTAGAAAAATATAATTTTTCGAAACAAATATATATTATTCACACAAAGAATAAAATTAAAAGTATATATATATATATGAATATATATTATGTATGTATGTATGTAATGTATGTATGTATAGGCAAATAAACAGTTCTCCAAAAATGTCACTCTGGATGTAGACAAAATAAAGATTATTTCAACATAGAAAGATTCCTATTTCGAAATACAGGAAAGAACAGATTCTACACGTTGATCTAACATGTATATGTATTGCTATTAGAATTAATGCGTATGTTTATCTGAATCTTACTTTCTTTTGCTTTCTCTCGCAGGTCCGGAATATCTGAGTAAGCTCAATCCTGATTGGATCTTATGTGAAAAGGGAAAGCAACAATCGCCAGTGGACATCAATCCAAAATCATTAGTGTTCGATCCTAACCTCAAACCTTTGCTTTTTGAAGGGGGAAGAGTAAGTACACGTTGGTTTTCTTATATTTAAAAATGTGAAAAAAAAATTCTTGTATTTGTATATATTTACACATTGTTTTGTTTCATATATTATATCCAGATATAAGGGCAATCAAGTTGTGGATTTAATTTTTGTCGGACGTATTTTATCATTTTAACTGCTTGCTGAAGGTTTGAATTAATTTCCCCTACAATTAAAACAGTAGTACATTGAAGTGTGAATGTTCTAGAGATTATGTAAACTTCCGGTGCGTTGCTACACGATTCGAAGAGATTTCGCTTCGAAGTATGTAATAATATTCACACAACTAGAAAATACTTGTCGTAGGATGTTTTAAATTAGGTCCAGAACAGGAGTTTCGTACGATTTTTATGTTTCCCTAAGCAAATTAAAATAAAGGTACAGCGATATTAACATTTTATCTTAGGTCCTTATTCCGATAGGTCGGTTTGATTTAGTCGTTTTGTTTTACGGCATATCAGCCTTTTTCGGATTATTTAATGTCGAATCCAGTCATTTTGGTAAAAGTTTTTATACTTCAAATTATTTATATCTTCAAATATTTTACATGGTTTTTCGTTTGTTTTGTCGTGGAAAAATTTTTTTTCTGCTGTTTTTGTTTTGCTTTACAGGACATGATTGAGTTGAGTAAAGGGAAAGGAAAAACGATAACATCTATGTGTGGTTCATTTTAGATCAGGAAGCCAGTATCGTCTGACAACTTGATCTGGTAGCACTAAGAACGAATAAAGAAATACTTTTTTGCCCCCCCCCCAACAAAAGGAGGGTGGACCTGTAAATTCACCTTTGTCCGTTCGTCCTTTCGTCTGTCCGCACTTTTCTCAATAACTACGACTTGGGTTTTTTTTTTAAATTTTGCACAAACATTAAACATGATATGAGTAAAAATGTAAGAGAACGGATTTCCCGGGAAATCTCCAGTTGTCGTCATAGGCGTGACTTTCGGGTTAAAATGGCTAAAATTGACACTTTTGTGCTTATTAAAAAAAAAAATGATGCCTTGGATTTTTATAAAACTTTCTAAAAGGTTGTAACTAACTGATTTCTATATAATTTGTTTGTCTATATTTCACGATAACTCTTAGGTGTGCTTTAGGGTTTTTTTAGGGCTAATAAAAACACTCCATTTTGGGGACTATTTTACCATATTTGTCCAAAATTTTCTGTGTATACCTATTTAGCAGTTTTTGCATGATACTAAACTCAAATTTAAATACGTTAAGCCTTGGGAACTTTTGGGGCTAAATGGGGGGGGGAAGATGAACTTAGTCATTTCTTTTTTTTTCTTTTTTTGCATGGTGCAGAACTCAAACTTACATATGTTAAGGCCTAAAACTGCACCGGTTGTTAATTTTCACCAGGGTTTGTCATCCCCTGGTGACTTTAGGGGCTAAATGGGATGGAGGTGTGCAAATGCTGAACTTAGTCATTGTTTTAGGCCTCGTTCACTGTTCACTCACGGGGGACCAAGCATGCTCCACTTGTTTTTTAGAAATCCATATTTGTTCTTTGGTTACGTACGAAGTGGGCCAATAACACTTCACAACTTTCGACTTGTATATATTTATAATAATTTAAGTATTCGTTTTTTTCTTTTTTCTGGGGGTTATTTTTTCCTACTTTGTTATTGATTCTTTTTACATAAATGATGTTTTCTATCAAAATATAATTATTATTATTATTTGAAAATATAAGTTTTAATGTTAAATCTAATTAAATTTTTGAGCCATAAATGAAATAAATTTTGTATCATTTGGATTATTTGAACTAGTCTTTTTATCTCGAGTGTTTTTATCATAACGTCTGGGCCTATGTCATATGTTTCTTGTCGAACTTGAGAACCTTTCTGTCAAAATCCGGAATCTATGAAATTTCGAACGGAACACTTTACTTAGTCCAGAGGGAAGCATACTCTCCAGACGAGTGTTACAAAAACTGAACTAGCAGGGAGACGCGACATTGCTCAGGATTGAATGAAAATCAACAATTGGTCCACCTTCCCGTACTTTTATTATCATCGAAAATCGATGAATTCGCCTCATTTATTTAGAGACGCCCCTTGCAGTGAACTGAGAAAGAGCTTCACGTGCGTCCCTGCCGTGACTTAGTTAAAATACGATGTAATCTACATTGCACTGTAGAGACTCTACTATTGATTTTATAAAATTATCTTTAATTATAGTTTCTCTAAAAGTTTCAAATGTAACCGTCAATTATCAATGTTCAATTGTGCTCTAAACAGATTCATTCATTTCGAACGCACCTCTGTCTTGTCAAAGCACCAGCTGTTGTTTAATCAAACTATTTTTACATAATCACTTGAATTAAACTTAAGCGTATAAAACTCAAGTGTTATCGTTCAATTGTGTTCTAAAACGAAACCTTCGTTTGAACTGCCTTATCTACAGTTGGTTTGATAGGCTGGGCCCTTCTGCTTGTGCGGTGATAAAACTTCTCAAAATGCACTTGTGATGTTAGGTTTTATAAAGGTTTTAAATTTGTTCAAAATCCTGATTTCTTTCTTTAATCGGATCTTTTCGATGATAGATTTTCGATACATATCAGACGTATTTCGTTACATGACCTACGTAAGAACACTCCCATACACACCAATCGTATGACTTTCAAGAGATAGGCCCAGCCGTTTCCGAGTCCATAGTGAACGAAATCACATACTCAGACAGAATTCCTTTTATATAATAGTAGAATATTATATCTTATACGTTATCTATTATGCCACAGATCCTGGCGAAAATATAAAGTTATATCGTGTAGGATTAGTGAATCTCTCGACGGAAGTTTCCTTTCTAGGGCAATTGCTCTTGGTATATCAAAGGCCTTTGATGGGGTATGACATAAAATTCTACTTCACAAGATCGCCAGCTACGGTATGACTGCAAATGTATTTTCAATTCTTAAATCATTTCTCTCCGATAGGTTCATAAGAGTAGTGGCTGATAGGCAGAAATCAGAAGCTAACAGTATTAATGCTGGAGTCTATCAAGGGTTCAGTCTGGGTCCATTTCTCTTCCTAATCTATATCAATGGTCTTTGAAATCACATCGTAGATCGTTAATAGACATTTATGCTGACGACACTACCATCTATGGCAACACATCAAAGACTATAAATGCATAAGTTCTCTCTGATTCTCTCCCCTCTGATCTTGAGCTCATGATACAATGGGGAAAGAGGTGGCTGGTTACTTTTAATTCATTTAAGGCCAAGCTTTTATATTTACATCAACAACGCTCTTATCTCCATTTGGCATCAATTGAAATGAATGGCTCTCGTTTTGGGGAAGCTTCATGTTTTGACAAGCTTCTGGGCTTGACCTTTGACTCCTCATATCAAATGGAACACGTACATCAAATTCTTTACCAAGGTCGCTGGAAAAATGGTAGGATCCTCCTACCGCTCCATTACATATCTCACTGTTGATGCAATTCTCTACCTATATAAAAGCTAGGTACGTCCAAGGATGGAGTATTGTTGCTATATCTGGGCAGGAGCTGCTATAACACTAATCCTGCCTTAACAGAGTTTAAAATAGACTTTGTATCCTAGTGAGGGGTCCAATTTCTCTTCCCTGTAACCTCTTTCCTGCAGAAGAGACGATGTGAGCTTGTCTCTGCTTTATCCTTATTTTCATTGCAAGTGATCGTCTGAGTTTCAATCTATGGTCCCCCCCTCGCCAAACTTTCACGAGAAACACTCGTCTATCTGAAAACACTATCCATAATTTCCCCCTCCACTCTTTATCTGTGCCTAGACCAAAACGTAGATTCCATGAACAAAGCTTCTTTCTTAGAACTGCACACCTATGGAACTGTCTTCCGTTTGCCTGCTTTCCAGCTGACTACAATATGTTCATCTTCAAGTACAACGTAAACAAGTTCTTGATGAGCCGTTCCCCTTAATTAATCCAATTTACCAAATTTACACTATTAACGATTACTACGATATTGTCCCATTGACTACTGTACGCACATTAACCTTTTTTTTCTGAGTGGCTCCTACATAAACAAATTATAAAATTTATTGTTAATTATAAGCTATTAAAATAACGTATTCGTTTACATAGATAAATACAGACCGAATGTGGAAAGGAAAAACGGGATAATAAATAAAAAGAGAACCTAACATAACAACATCCAAATCGAAGTGGTGCTAGGAAATAATGCGAGAATATAAAATTAATAAAAAATAATGCGATGAAAAGAAAAAGCGAGGTTAATAAATAAAGAACTTAACATTAAATAAATATGAACAAAGCACGGAAAAGAAATCTTACCAGAGAGAGGACAAATGATTAATACAATCATAGCAAAGAAAAAAAAGGGGGAGGATAAGTAAAAAAAAAAGCATAAAATAAATACAGAAAAAAGGGGAAAGGGGGTAATACATGAAATAAATACGAACAAAGCGATAAAAAGGGGGGGGGCAAAAATAAAGACATAACATCAAATAAATACAATACAAGGAAAAGAAAAAAGGAATCAGGAATAAAATTGAATAGAAAATGAAATAAAAATGTCAAAATCAAATCACCTAATTCTTCTTTTATCGATATTGACAAATCACACCAAACGACTTTTTCTATTGAAATCACTTGATATACTTTCTAGTTAGTTGAACAATCAGACATAAAATAGTTTGAAATATCGCCATTTTAAATGTTTCAATCTCACGTTTCTATTCGTTGCAAGAACAATAAAATCTTCTTCCCTTTTATTCGCATTGATTTTATTTCCATTTACTGTTTTTCTAAAAGTAGTTCCGACCAATATTTCTAAAAATTGACAATAAAAATCGATTTTTACCGATTATTTCAATAAAATTATATTAAAATCGATTCTCATTCATTTGATCATACTTTTATGTCCAAATTGTGTTTCCACGTTGCTTTAGAAGTAATATTGCATGTTATATCTACAAATACAAATATATATACTAGGTGCCTTAAATACCTTTTCAGATTTTTTCCTATGGATACTTTTATTGATATTACACATATTTCCCTTTGAAGTAATCTCCTTCGGCTGCAATGCACTTGTTGTACTGTACCAACAACTTCTGAAAAACACTATGGGGATTCTTTTATGTAAGAGTGTCAATGACCCTCCTCATAGTCACTTTCATCTTCTCAATTGTCTCATAATGACGGCCTCTAAGGTTTTCTTGGAGCATAGAGAATACCGAAAAATCATAGAGAGCAAAGTCTAGATTACTTGGAGGATGAGGAACTGTCTTAATGCCTATATTGGTTAAATAGTCTGTAACTAAGATGGATTTGTGGTATATTCGGGCAAATATTCCGCATCTTCAGTTCCTTGCGAATAAATGTGTGTACAGTTCCCACACTGACATGAAACTTTTCACTTATTATCTCTAAAGACACAGAATGGTCCTTATCCATGAAATTCTTTATTTGATTAATTAACTCTGGTGTTCTGACTTCCTTAATCCTATCACACTACACATCATCCCTCAAAGACTCTCTGCATTCCTTGAATATCTTATGCCACTCAAAACTGGTGCGGTATTCATGAAAGATGGTCAAAAAGCAGCCTGAAGCATTCAATACGTTTCTGTGGTATTTTTCTATGTTTAAAACAAATTTTATTGCATATCGTTCTTCTTAAGTGTCGTCATGTCCAGATTGCATTTTTGAAATGCCAGCATGAAAAGTAGTATGGTTAAGCTTAAACATGGAAAAGAAAAAGACAAGATACTTTAGTAAAAGATATGATAAATTTTTAACTTAAAATATTGCAGCATTAAGAATCGATTATATAATGTTAAATTGAATTTTTTTTTATCTTAATGCTGCAATATTTTAAGTTATATATTTATTACATCTTTATTAGAATTTCGTGTCCTTTTCTTTTCTATGTTTAAACTTAACCATATTACTTTTCATGCTCGCATTTTTCTATTGTAATCCATGATTTTTCCAGGTGTCCAGTAAATTCACTTGTTCTTTGTTTAATTTCAGTCTTATTTTTATGTCCCATGAACATTACATACACATATGTAAAATAATGTACTGCATTCGTCTGCTTTCATTCTCTCTGTTTTACTTGTTACTTCTGTTTTTGCGAGAGCGGTGAATTAGTAGCAACACTAGTCGCTGAAGCGACGTGCTATGGAAACCAGTCATAAAAAACGTCGCTCACCTTCTTACGAATTTTTACGATTTTGAACACCAGTAAATTCATCATAACTTTTGTTTTACTGAAAGGAAAATTGCAAAACATTTTTTTTCACAATATAACTGAAGCAGTGATCTATAAACTGTAATAATTGTTTCAAATTTGGTCAAAAATTAAGTGAGCGGTAAAGCTTTAAAGCAATTCTAAATGATTAAAACTGCCATATTTTAACAAATATATTTAATTCCATATCGGATATAGTTTCAAACTTTTTATTCAATAATCTAAATCTGTTCTGATGTGGAGTCCGCAGTCTACTAATCTCATTTGAAATGTTATTTGCACAAGGTTTCGGTCGGTGTAACCTCTGATCTTACAGTGTATCTTATCTAACCCTGGAAACTTTGGAATTTCGAACGAAACTATTTATCTTATCTACAGGATAACATCCTCACGTTCAGTCAGCCATGACTGCGTAAAACTCCTAAGTAATTCGCAATTGTATTATTGGCTCGTCCGCACTGATTATTTAACCTTTATTACAACGCCGTGTGAATAGCGGTAAATCCAATCCTCAAAGCGAATGACTCAAAAATACAATAGCGAATTAGGACTTCTACCCAGTCATGGCTGTCTGGTCGAGAACATGTTATCCCTGCTGATTAAATAAAGTGTTTGAGTCGAAATTCCCTTGAGATACTCGAGGTCCGCAGAAAGATTCCGCGAGTTCGACAAGGTAGAGCTGAAGAACGTTGGAAATTCCATCGACCGAAACGTTATACAAATAACACTCAAGATGAGAACAGTACTCCTAAGAATCCAAACAATACGAATAATCAATCCTCATCTCAAAACTTCAGAAACGTACTCCAAATCTATTTGAAATCTATTCTTGCAATCAGTTAAACCTCGCTGAACTCAAGAATCCTTATCTAATCTTGTGTCCCTATTTACATTTTTGTGTGTAACTAGCAATAGCTGCTTTACAGCAAAGATGCACGGATGAAATCTCGTTTGCGAGATCTCATGTTAGAGATGTCGTATTCAACTGAACCGAATAGTTTTGATGGATTTGATTTCTTGCAATGGACGTGTTATTTTTTTCACTTTTGCTTTTCCATTTGTTTTACTTCTTTATTTTTTGATATGCTTCCATCTGTTCTGAGATCTGTTTACTTCTTTCTAAACTACATCAACATACACAGGATTTTTTTTTATTTTTAGTTTATTTGCGAAGAGGATCATGTGACTCACTGACCATAACGTGTGTGCACTTGTTGTTACATCTATAGAAATTCGGATTATAATAATACACCTTTAGCATGATTTGCCGCCTCTTTCTTATTTCCCCCTCTCTTTCTATGCACACACACACACACATCATCAGCCAATGGGCATCCATTTTATCGAACAAAGGATCTGTTTTAGAACTAGGTTAGTGGTTTAAGGCAGACGATTTTCCTCATTTCTGCTCTTTTTTATATATATATATATATATTCAGTGTAGCTTAATCGTCATATATATATTTATAAATTACTATATATATGTATGTATATATATATATATATATATATATATATATATATATATAAGAATTCGGAAGAACCTTACGCAAATCAACTGTTTCCATGCTAACACGTTTCGGCTAGGTTCAATAATAATAATAATAATAATCACTATGGAATCTCTAACAAGATGTGTTTAAATCAAAACGTTGGTCGATTCGCGTAAATTTTTCCTTATGTTTATATTTTACCTATACAGATTCTACACACATATTGAGAACTTTTGAAAAATCATCTGGTATATGTTATAATAAATCTTAAGCTTTTTTAATTTATCCATATATATATATATATATATATATATATACATATATATATATATATATATATATATAACTACTTAATTTACTCACATCAATTTAATGTAGGAAAGTATAAATTTATGCGTAAACTTTAAGTATTTACTTCAAAAGTGCTCAATACGTAGGTAGAGGTAGTTAGTAAGTTATAAAATATATATGGCGATTAAGCTACACTGAATATTCCGCGTTTCATCCGCTCTAGGATTCTTCAGGCTTATGCGCGAATTTTGTGGTTGTTTGTCGTTTTTAAACAACCACAAAATTCGCGCATAAGCCTGAAGAGTCCTAGATTGGATGAAACGCGGAATATTCAGTGTAGCTTAATCGCCATATATATTTTATAACTTACTACTTTACTATATATATATATATATATATATATATATATATATATATATATATATATATAATCTCTCGCTTTTTTTTCACACTTTATCTGCCATCATTCTCTCCTTTTGCTCTCTTTATTTATCCTTCTTATCGATCTCTCTCCCTTAATTTATCATAGTGAGTTTTTTTTTAATTGCTATGAAAACAAAAGCAGACCTTTTAAAGATACGTCGCATCAATTTACGCGTTTTATGTTGAAAATGTTAATGTCTCATGTAAAAGATACGTTGACAAAAGTAAAAATATTAGTTCGGACGTAAATATGAGAGACGATGAAAATACTATTTCAAACACTTAAACAAGAAATTGGCGAAAATACATAATAACCCAAAAAGGTGTGTCCGTTTTTAAGGAAAAACAAAAAACGCTTTACAATATGTGTAATTATATTTATCTTCCAAGTCATCACCATCTTTATGTAACATCTTCCACCATCATGTCTCCAACTAATTCCATTGCAGTAGAATTCGGGTGGGTGTAAATAGGTCCTTAGTGGAAGAGATGGTAATCGAATGGTGCAAAGTACGGTGAATACAGTAAATAGCATAAAGTCGCTCACCTAACTTGCTGCATGGTATCTCTAGCCACTCGCATCGCATGCGATTTGATGTTGTTATGGAGGAAAAGCGCACATTTGCAATTCACCATTGTCGGTTCCTTCTTACGCAGTGCCTGTCACACATGTTTCATTGCTGCGAGTATAAGTTTATAATGACCGTTTGGCTCAATGATAGTATTTCATCATGAAACACTTGACGACCTGCCAACCAGATACAAAGCATAAACTTGCGTCTGTGCATAGCCGGTATTGCGGAATGAAGGTCAGCATATTGAGGTTACAACCAATGTCTGAAACGCTTGGGAGTTTCGTACAGAATCCACTTTTCATTGCTGGTTACCGATTGAATAAGGATGCAGGACGGTGGCGGGAAAGCAACGATATACAAGCTGTCACTCGTTGTCACTTGTGGTTTTCCAACAGCGTTAGCCGAACCCACTTATTCAGAGTGTGCGTTTTACTTTATATATATTAGTTTCATCTAATTCCAGGCAAAGCGAGCGAAAAAGTTGTGGCAGCTCTTCGTATACCTTTGTTAAATATTAACAAGAGATTTTAGTTATCAATTAATAAATATTACCCAAATTTCAGAGTTTTCTTTTATTAACTTAAAGGCTTGTAAAATGCACGACTCACTTTTATTCAATTTGATCGATAATCATTACACCCCAATAAAGTTTTCACTGAATTTCAATTTCTTCGATGATTCTGACGCATACTTCTATCGTTCTGCTAATAACCTGCTAAAGTGTGACTACATGGTATATTTCACAGTGCAGTGGCCTTTAAATGACTTCCTCTGGTCAGAAATGCAGAGTACTTGTTTTTTACATTGTCTGATAGTGGAATATCCTTCATCAGTGAACCACGCCCATTTTGATGTTAATAACCTCTCTAATTATAAAGTTATGTCTTTAGATGATTTTAAAACGTTGTTATATTATCTATCAGCCATTACAAATACAGAATAACATTATAAATATTGGCGGGATTTTAAATGAATTTCGCTAATTCTAAGACACCATATGAAGTATGTTGTGTTAGCATAAGCGGAATTTATTTAAAAAGCCTGCAAAGTATTATAAGGTCATCAACTTTTATATTATGGGAAGCGTTCGCAACGTTAGTTATATTTTATGTTCTTAGTCAGTGGAGGAGATATTCTTCTGGATCGAGGCAATTATTTTTGTCCAAATCAAGAGTGACCTGCTAGTGTTGCATTTCTCTATAATAAACCCGAGCTTGTGCCTGTTTGTGGAGAGGCAATAGAGACACTGTGTGCGTATAATTACTTGTTTAATAACTTATTATGTATTACTATCGTTTCCTTTATTAGTATTTACCTTCCTCTCATCGTGAAAAGATGTGACACAAGCTTGAAAGGTGGGAATCTGAAAATTAAAGAGAAAACCAAAACATAAGAGCTCTCTTGCCAACAAAAATGCCTAAGAAGCCCCATCAGAATTTCTATGTAAGACCGAGTATTAGTAAACTAACATCATCTCAACAAGAGAATCAAAAAACCTGGGCGATAAAACTTCACATAGCCATACCTACACCCGACAGTACAAACTATCCTAGTTTAAAAAGCCCAGAGGTTGTTTGATTGACTGTGTAATACGTATCATTAATGTTGTATGAAAAACAGAATCACAAGTAAGGGCAAGTTGACCTCCGAGCTAAAATAAACATGGCAATTGTTATTTAATTTTGACGTGTGAATCGTCATTGATTGACACTACAGCCAGACCTTGCTATAGTTATAGCCTTGAGTTTAATCAGTCAGCATAAAGTTTAAGCTTTAGGCTTTAGTTTTGTGTGATCTACCAAGTCTGGTCTGCATTAGCATTTTACTTAGAGATGATTGGGAAGGAGATGATTAATAGAAGGACTAAAATCGGAAAATTCTAAGAACTTTCGTTCATTTCCTGTTCCTGCGGCATTCTTTTATCTGGATTAAGTCGTCAACCTGAAGGGATTTCGGATAAATCCTCGTCCGTTCCATGCTTATTTTTCGTCACTCCAACAAAGTCAGTCGTTATTTGACCTTTTGATCTTTAATCTTCATTTCTCTATCACTTTTCTTGAATTACTTTCATTTCGGGTTTCTTTCCATTAAAGCATTCTAACGTTATTTTCTCGTACTTGCGTCCTAGTATCTCTTTTAGAGGCCTTGTCTGTCGGTTGATTACGCGTCTGTTCGAAATTGTAATTTCATCCCCAAACGTGCAGACTTAATGGACGTGTCTTCAGAATAAGTTGTCGTTATGTCTGTTTTTTTATAGTTATAATATTTGCGAACGCTTTCCATAATATTCTTTATATATTTGTCACTCAGCAGGGGTAGAATAGGACACAAGGATTGATTTTAATATGGGGAGGGTCAACCTTCCCAAAAAGGGGGTAGATTTTCAATTTGGACAAAAGTAAGTATTAGATCGGTTTAAAAGGACTTCTACTTCAGTAATCAACGACAGAAAAGTTAAAGTGAAACACCAGAACAGATACCACAACGCGCCCCCATACAAAAGGCTTTCAAAGTATTATCCACTTAAATGTATATGTATATTGTACGTCTACAGTCTTATTGTCATCTGTGGTGTATTATAAATATTATTAAAATAGACTACTGTTTGTGAATGATGGTAAAAACCTTACATTGTGTGAGCAAGTGATGGAATCGTTAATCTATATAATTATAAAACTCAAATGACCTTGTAACGAGTGTTGTAACCCAACATCCAATTTACGACTTCCGGTTGCGCATGTGTACATAAACATAAACCCATAACAGCGTAATCAAATAAACACAAATCGCTACTTTTGCAGAATTTGACCTACGCACTGAAATATTAACGTTATTATTTCGAAATTATTATGTAATATGGAAAGGGTGAGAATGTTTTGCAACTATTCTGTATTACACGTATACTGTCGCAATTTTCTTACAAATAAATCAACTTTGACCCGTTGACAACGTATTGTTTTACTGTGTACGTTTTCAGCGTCCCAATTGTTTTGTTTTGTTTTGCGTTTAAATTATCTGAATAATTGTTAATACTTTCTGCATTTTTTATATCATTCATTTCCATATTACGTTTAAGTTATTTTAACGCAATTTTCTTACAAATAAATCTACTTTAACCTTTTACAACCATAAGAGCATTTTACAACCTATTGTTTTACTGTGTACGTTTTCAGTGTCCCAATTGTTTTTTTTCGCGTTTTAATTAAACGATATATCAAAATTTGAATAGTGCAGATTTACCTATAAGTATGGCAAACCACTTATAATTCAATGGCTGTAAGTTTTTTTTTCAAAACTAAACAATTATAAATAGAACGATTCATAAAAATCTATATTCTTTTTTCTTTCCATTTTTAATAGACTTTCATAGAAACGTTTCTGTTATGTCACAAAAACTATTTTATTTACGTCACAAGTGTCACGCTCATATATTAATTCCATATTAATTCCATAGCTAATATGACATACTGACCCAACTTATTCAGAGTGTGCGTTTTACTTTATATATATTAGTTTCATCTAATTCCAGGCAAAGCGAGCGAAAAAGTTGTGGCAGCTCTTCGTATACCTTTGTTAAATATTAACAAGAGATTTTAGTTATCAATTAATAAATATTACCCAAATTTCAGAGTTTTCTTTTATTAACTTAAGGGCTTGTAAAATGCTCAACTCACTTTTATTCAATTTGATCGATAATCATTACACCCCAATAAAGTTTTCACTGAATTTCAATTTCTTCGATGATTCTGACACATACTTCTATCGTTCTGCTAATAACTTGCTAAATTGTGACTACATGGTATATTTCACAGTGCAGTGGCCTTTAAATGAATTGTTTTTTTCGCGTTTTAATTAAACGATATATCAAAATTTGAATAGTGCAGATTTACCTATAAGTATGGCAAACCACTTATAATTCATATTATTCATAATATTCCATATTAATTCCATAGCTAATATGACATACTGACCCAACAGGTCACGGGTAGTCTAGTATTATTTAAAGCGTATTTGCTATCCAATTATATTTAACACAAATAAACTTCGGTTTATACCTGATTTGTCCAGTGAAATTCATTCATTAATATACAACAATTTTTATGTACATCTCTCGTTATGATACATAACATCTTTGTGCGTTACAAGCGAATCACCTCAATAGAAATAAAAAGTGTCACACAAAAAACATAAGAAACAATGAAACACATACAGATTCCATTCAACAATACAAGAGTTAAAAGTACTTTACATCACAGACATTCATACGTGGAACATCTGTAGGAAATAAGTTAGGGACTGCTGTAAAAGTCGCAATGAAATTATCTATATGTCTATAAAAGTAGAATTGTATGTCTGTGTACATTTCCCTACCAAACTACTTTGTCAAGTTTCAGTCTACAGACTCGAGATTTGACATAAGGGTAGTGAGATTTGGGAAAATATTTTTAATCGGTTACACGCCAGATATTTCGCTGTGAAGGTGTCAAAGTTCAATGATTTGACCTTTGCAGACTCTACCAAACTCCTCCCCCAATTTTGGGTCTAAACACTTGAAATTTTAGATATAGGTTACTCTCAAACTTTTCAATATATATATATATATATATATATATATATGTGTGTGTGTGTGTGTGTGTATATATATGCACAAAAAGTTATGAACAGTACATAGACCCCGAGCAAAGCCAGGCTGAACTGCTAGTCATCAATAAAGAGTTATCTACCTCACAACTAAAATTTCATTTCTGTTTCTATAAAAAGCTTCTTTTAAGTATGCAAACATGAAAATCAAAAAGAAAAATGACTTCGTTGCATCCCGAGCGATGCCGGCTGGTTCCAGCTAGTCTCGTATAAAAATATTTTAGTCGATACACGAGTTTATGAAACATTGACTTTTTTTCCTTTTGCATTATGCAATTGTTATCGGAACCTCATCGACATTCAACATCTACATTTATCTACTAATTTACGCTTAATAATATTGTGTTTGACTTAATAATTGTCTGTTCAGAGTTAATACTATTAAGATGTGTGCTGCTAAATATTCTGAATCAATAAAACAGATATGTCTCTTCTTACTTTATTCGTTTAAAATTGTCGGAATTTGATTTTTGGAAAACAATAAATATTCTTTTTTTTTTCATTGTGAAAATAATTGTTAGATAAATATTACCCAAACCAAAAAATTATTTAAATTAAATTTTCTGTTTAGTCGACGAGACGACTTTACTCTATATTGAAACAATTCATTTTTTAAGTGGGTAACTGCGGGCTTTTTTCCTTAGTTTATAATAATAATAATAATAATAATAATAATAATAATAATACGCGAAGGCATGTCAAGTAATGACATGCCTTCGCGTATTATTATTATTATTATTATTATTATTATTATTATTATCTACTGTATATGAGTGATTTCAGATATTCGGTAGAAATGAAAAGGAAATGGAGAGACTGGTAGAACTCGTAGGGACATACTCGGAAGACACCGGGATGGAGTCTGAGATTAGTAAATGTGCCGTGCTGGTGATGAAAAGGGGAATAAAGGTTCATTTGAATAGAATAGTGCTGCCAAATGTAGAAATTGTGAAGGAAATAGAGGACACATGGTATAAGTATTTGGGAGTGTTGCAGGGCGTAGGCATCATGAACAGAGAAATGAAGGAGAAGTCAAGAAGGAATATCTTTAGAAGAGTGACACTAATTGCGAAGTCGAAATTGTATGGGGGAAACCTAATGAAAGCGGTGAATGCATGGGCAGTCAGAGTTTTGAGATATACTGCGTGAATTTTAGAATAGTCTGACATGGAGTTGCATGCCATGGATATCGAAACAAGAAAAGTTTTAGCAATGTTTGGTATATTCCACATTCGAAGTAGCGTAGCGAGGCTGTATCAAAAGAGGAAAGACGGTGGGAGAGGATTGTAAAGTGTAAAAGATTGTGTTAGAACTAGGGAGATGTCGTTGTTACGTTGTTAGAAGTGAGGAGTGGATGCTTAAGGTTGTGGCCAATGAAGTGGAGGTATGTGAGATCAAGGTTGATTATGTGAAACACGGATAGAAAGAGTGCAGAGGAACAGGCTAGGAAGAAAATACACGGAAGGTTCTTCCAGTATATAACAGAAGTGGCTGGTGAAATATCATGGCAATGGTTTAGTGCTGGGTATCTGGTTAAGAGTACATAAGCTTTTGTTTGTGCAGCACAAGAGCAGGCATTAGGAACACGATTGTTTAAAAAAGTGGTTATAGGAAAGGAAGTTGCTGCAGAATGTCGGATTTGTGGTAAGACCTCAGAGTCAATTGCGCACCTTGCAGCATGGTGTAGTGGATTAGCCCAGAGGGAGTACTGCAAAAGACACGATCGTATGGGACTCCGGATAGATTGGGAGGTCTGTAATAAGGTTGGGGTGAAGTGTGCTGGAAAGTGGTTTGAGGAGGTGCATGATGAAGTGAGAACAAGTGAGGATGGAAATGTAGAGGTATATTGGGACAAAAGTGTCATAACGACCAAGCAATTAGAACATAACCGTCCGGACTTGGTCGTCATTGACAAGGTCTCAAAAAAACTAGCAGATTGTAGACTTCTCAGTACCCTGGGACAGGAATGTGAGAGAGAAGGAGAAAGAGAAGTTAAGCAATTATGCTCCATTGGCCTTGGAGATAAGGCGTATACACGGTGTTAAAACACAAATAATCCCGATCGTAGTAGGTACGCTAGGAGAAGTATCAAGTCGTCTGGAGGGACAATTGAAAAAACTACGTATCCCCGATGTTGTAGGCGGCCTTCAGACTTCTGCTATACCACCAACATCCTTAGAAAAACCATTGATCTTTGAAACTCCTGATTTGGAACTGGGATTAAGGGAAATAATCTGGAAATTAATCCCATCCCTTTTCAGGGAGACTTTGACAAATGAAATAAAACTATTATTATTATTATTATTATTATTATTATTATTATTATTATTATTATTATTATTAGCGGGACTGTGAAAATTCTACAGGGGATGCATTCATATGTCATATATTAATGCTGGCATTCTGTAGATGTTCATCGTAAATGGAGACACACATATTATTGTAGTTCTTTTGTTAGAACTGCAAAAGTATTTATCATAGCTAGCAGGGATGCCCGGCGTAGCCCGGCGTAGCCCGGCGTAGCCCGGCGTAGCCGGGTCGTAAAGTACGCTTAAATATGATATTTTAATTCTTACAGATTTCGCATATATTATTATAGCGTTAATGTTCTATCGATTTTTATATATCATAAAGTTGCGATTTAAAAGAACAAAAACTATATCGATATGACTTGGGTGCATCAGCTTGAATCGAAACCGAAATCAAAACTTATATATATATATATATATATATATATATATATATATATATATATATATAAAATGAAAATTACAATTGAATTTACCAAAATGATCCAAGATGGTAAAATTAAAGTAAATTATAAATATTAAAGAATTAATATTTATAAAATTATCTCAGCCAGATATAAAAGCTCGATATTTTTTCGAAACTCCGCGGATTAAGGACTATCCATTTATCTAGTGTTTCCTTTTCAGATTAAATATGTTTTTAACTCATTTCAAAGTGTTTTTAACATATTTCATTAACTGTTTGCTTATATATATATATATATATATATATATATATATATATATATATATATATATATACATAATTTGAATTCCTTCAGCTATAGTCGAAACCGAGACCAAAACTTGTGAAGAATTATTAATAAAATTATTTTTAAACAAATAGATTACTGGAGTGTCATCAGCTAGGATCGGAACTGAAACCAGAACTTATGAAGAATTCTTGGTAAAATATTTATTCCAAGAATGAAAGTCTAAAACTATTAAGCGACAGTCACTCAGATGTAAACGTGACACACAAAATAAATAACAAACAGACTATCCGATTAATATATAGATTATTATTATTATTATTATTATTATTATTATTATTATTATTATTATTATTATTATCATTATTATTATTATTATTATTATTATTTACATTTAGCGTCTCGATGTTCGTATTGCCGATGTCATACTGATAGACAGATTATAAGAAATGAACATAGGCTACTAACATCTTCTTTTCTCAATTCTAGCACTTTCGCAAGATTTTGGCGGTTCCTAAAAGACAGATTTTTTTTAATTACTCTAACACTGCAATCGATCCCAATTTACTCAATCAACGTTTGTTGCACTCTCCAGAGTTCCCATCACAATCGGTACAACTTCTACCTTCTTCATCTTCCACAATCTGTTCATCTCCCTTTTTAAGTATTGGTTCTTTTCGACCTTCTCTTCTTTTTTGTCCACCTTCACATTATTATTATTGGTGGTGGTGGTGGTGGTGGTGGTGGTGGTGTTGTTTGCTTGCTTGCTTGCTTGCTTGCTTGCTTGCTTTTTATTTAATGATTCACTATGAATAAAGTAAAATAAGAATCGGATACTCCTACCGCTTAAGAAAGCATCTTCTTCCTGAAGCAATCGTCCATCTGTATAAGAGTCGGTTGCGTCATAAGAGTGAGTAGTGATGCCACATCTAGGAAGGGGCTGTTCAGAATACCCTTTTCTGCATTGAGAGTACAAAAGCGACTTTGAAATGTAGTGGTTGATGTCATCTTCTCTACAGCCCCTTCTCACAGAAGAAACGTTTCTAGTCTTTCTCGAATCTATCGTAATTTCTGTGGTAAGTGCTCGACTGAGTTTCTATTTATAGCCATCCCTGTACAATATTCACAATTACAACTCGTCTTAAATTAAAACCACTGTAAATTATTTTATTTTCTTCCTTTGTGTATCTAAAACTAAGCCGAACTTCTATGAGTAAAGTTTCTTTCCTTGAACTACAAGTTTGTGTAAGATAATACCTCGGACTTTTTCTCAGCTTACTATAGAGAAATTCGTGACTCACGTGTGTGTGTGTGTGTGTGTGTGTGTGTGTGTGTGTGTGTGTGTGTGTGTGTGTGTGCTTTGTTGGGTCTGATCGCTTGACAAGAACTTTTTTTTAATGGCGACCCATAGTTGGTTTTGTGTTTGACGATTACACGTGAGTAACCCGGATTTCTATGTAAATGAGACTATACCAGGGGCATAAGAGGAGCCGTGGAGGGAACAGGAGATTGAGATTGAAGAAGGTGTTCTATGGAGACGAACACGCGCAACAAAATTACGTCAATTCGAACAACGTTGGCGAAAATAATTACAGAACTTAATTGAAATTAACTTTCAAAGTAGAATAACATTGTCGTTTGCAAGAGCAATGTTAAATCCTTATTGAGCCGTCCATAGAAATAAGCAAATTTTGTTCGATCTTAATCATTATTTACAATAACCATACTGTTGTTTACGCGTCCATCTGACAATCTCATAAATACGTATCCACTAGTAGCCCTTGGACTTTGATATGTAATGACTAGGCATAGGACAACAGCATATTCTTTTTATTGTTTTGGCTCTCCAGTGTGCATCCCTCGATATCTTATATTTGATATTTATCTTGATATATATATATATATATATATATATATATATATATATATATATAGAAAGAGAGAAAGAGAGAGATAGAGGGGGAGAGAAAGAGAGATGTGGTTCTCGGTAGATTAACTGTGTCTAACAATCGGATATATACTCGAGGGTCAAAGCAATGAAAAGTGTATTCTCTTGTCACAGCCCTAGTAATGGCTATGTATGACATAAACATATTATTCACTATTTCTTAAATATCTGAGAATGTTCTCAATTTCTAATAAATCTTAGGAGTATTGTAGTTTCATTTTCTTTAAGGTAAAGATGTTCAATGCAGCGCCAAGTCGTTATCGCCACAGATACTCAAAAAGTTTTTCCATCGTCGGTTTCATCTCAATTGAACAAGGGCAGTATTCACTGTTCGTGTTTCTGCTGAGTTCAAGAATCTTCCACAGGAGGTCGTGACGGTGCCTGAGAGGAGTGGCCTTAGGCAAATATTCAAGCCATATATCAATGTAAATACATCCTGTCTTTTTTTCATAGGTGTTTGCATTTGGCTATGTCTGCCAATTATTTGGATTGGATTTTATATTTTTTTAATCTATATTGCCAATAGTGCTTAAAATTGACGGCGAAAATAGCCGGAATTTGCTGAAGTTGAGGTAGTTTCGTAATTTTTATTATTGTATTTTATCTATTCTATGTACTGAATATAGTTATTTTTTTTTTTTTGTGATGATATTTTTATTGTAAAATTATGTTTTCCTCGTGCAAATAGAATATTCAAAGATTTAAATTCGTTTTTCTTTTTTAAATTGTTGAAACGTGTTCGTGTTTTTCAGCGAACATAATTTTTTTTTTAATTCTAACATGTTTTCCTTTATGTCCTCCATTTCATTGTTTATTCTCTTTCTATTTTATTTCTCTTCCTTTATTTTATACGAAGTGACAAATATAGATCCAATTGTGTATTAATACACATATAATTAATTGGTAACCATTTAATAACTTGATTAATTAAGGGATAAAATGTTCTTTAATAATAGCCATCTAGTAGTACTTTATGCATGAACCTGACCGCGCGGTTACCGGACCTGAAATAGGCATTGCCTTGGGTTTAGTCTACCAACTTGAGTATATAACAGTAGGTTTTCCAACTGTTAATCTCATTCTCTTTCTATTACAATAACTACTTCTTTTTTTTCTTTCTTTTCTACTTCATCCTCTACCAGATCTAGTCTATCCTACTATTCAACCGATAGATCAAGGAATGTACCGAAATATTAATGGACGGACTAGAATAGGAACTTCTGTAAGAACTTTAGTTCATTTCCTGTTTCTTGGACATCATTTTATCTGGATTAAGTCGTCAATCTGAAGGGATTTCAGATAAATCCTCGTCCATCCCATGCTTATTTTCGTCACTCGAACTCACTCGACCATTCTTTGACCATTTCGTCTTTAATCTCCAGTTCTATTTGTCTATTCTTTTAGTTTCGTTTTGATTGGTTTTCTCAACAACATTCTGTTCGGCTGATCACCGACAGGGCTCATGCGTTCGATACTCGTTGCTAATACCCTTGGAAAATGCACGAATCCATATCTCCCTCCAACGATAGACAGGTTACCATCTCTCTTTTAGCATGCATCATCATTAGACCTCAGTATATTTCGAAATTATACAGAAAATAATTTGGATAAAATGTTTAGACGCAAATGATGCAAGATTCGCTGAATTCATATTTCTTCTTAAGACTCCTTAACTTAACCTTTGCATTTTAATCATTTTCGCGAATAAAAATGTTGTAATGAATTTGTATTAAAATTGAAATAAGGATTCCAAAGGTAATATTTATTATTATTATTATTATTATTATTATTATTATAATATTATTATTATTATTATTATTATTATTATTATTATCATCATCATCATTATTATTATTTTTTTTAATTCTTAAAGCATTTAAGTGGTGCAAAACACTTTGGTTCAATGGATTCATTTTAAACCATCCTGGTACAAGTATTCTGTCTTTAAATGTAATTCTTTGCAACAGGTTATTTTCCTATTGAAAAAGAAGTTTGTGTATGCCTTCACTTTTGATTGATTTTATTGCAATTTTCTAACGGGTGTGTGGAGGTGTGTCATGAGAAAAAAAATCGGTAGTAGGCAGGCAAGCTCGAACCCGTATCGCGAAGGAGAAGAAGAACGTTAAAAAAATCTGACGTCTTTGCTGTTGCGTCCATCGCCAAACTGGAAGTGATGAAGGTTTAAATTAAGTCAATACAAACAGAGGGGATGATTTTTAAAAATATCGGCGAAAAAAGCGACCCTCCCTGAAGAAAAGTGCCGAGTCAATTTTGGAGGAATAGCCAATTTTTCGGTATTTGTCCTCTGAGAAGTCGAGCTTCAAAATGATACCTATCTCGTGAAAATCCGTCGCCTCTGTCAAAAGTTTTAGGCAGGCATACATAATGCATAAATACATTTAAACAGACAGTTGAAATTTATATTATAGAATAGCTTGGATGCCTGGCGTTGCCCGGGAGTTTGGAAGTGTGTGTTGAGCAAAAAGAAGTGGTAGTTGGAAGGCAGGCTTGAATACGTATCGCGAAGGAGGAAAAGAGCGTAAAAAAACGTGGCGTCTTTGCTCTTGCGCCCATCGCCAAACCGGAAGTGACGAATGTTTAACTTAAGGCTTGTTAATCGAAAAAAGGGAATGACTTTCGTAAACATCGGCGAAAATACCGACCCCTGTTTGTAGAAAAGTGCCCAGCTAAGGGTGAACGAATGAATGTTTTTGGCCAGTTTTTCGATATATTGTCGTCCGAAGGGTCGGGTTTTAAGACGATATCGATCTCATGAAAATCCATCGCCTACGTCGAAATTTTTAGGAAGATATGATGATTACAACGTCTTGTCAGACGAGTGCAACTTCCTCAGACATTTAAAGTCCATGAGCCCAAAAATGACTTCCATCGCCATAGGACCATTTTAATAGACAAATGCCTGAGGGAGTATCTATACACAGATGATATTACAGAGTTTTAGCTTTGTACGACAGATAAGTCTCTCTCTCGGTTCCAAATGTTGAGATCCAGCAACAAGCAAGAGCAAGATAGCCAGCAACAAGTTAAACTGCAGACCAGCTTAATGCGGGCACTGGTCTCCCGCTTTATGTTCTTTTTACATCAGAGATTTGCTTCACCTAGAAATACATACATACATTTAAACAGACAGCTGAGATTTATATTATAGATGAGTCACTACGTATCTATACACCGGGTAAGAGATGGGATAGGCTGTCAAAGGATTGAAACCGGCAACAATTATTATAGGAGACATTGAACGCATGATAGATTTGTGTAGTAATGAGTACAAAAAAAAACGCTTCAATGTTCCAGCACATCTTCCTGCTCATCTGCCTAGCTATAATCCGAAGCAATTCCATGTCTATTATGACGTCTTCCCGAACTATATTATCTTGGCGAAGAAAACAAAAAAAAATGCAAGTTAATCAAATTGGGATTTATTGAAAAACACATTAAATTAAAATTTATTTTATTTTTGAATAAATTAATTATTGATTTTTGTTTGTATTTTTTTAATTTGCGTGTGAATATTTAAAACATGAAAACGTAATTATTGAAAAAATGTATTTGTTACAATTAAATTTGAAGCTGACCATGCTGGGGAAGCAAATCCATGATAATATACTTTAAAAAAAGGACATTTCAGAAAAATTCTGTTTAATTCCGGATGATTCCAGGTGATATTCAGGATTATTTGATACTGGAGATATTCATACAGAAGGAAAGAGGTTAACTTTGCAGGTGTAGTAATAAAACGAGTTATTGCTTGACTTCGTAATTGTTTGAAACAAAAATTCCTAGAGGTGACCAACCAATCGGTAATCATAGGCTGGTAGACTGTAATTAGTATATGGCAGCTGTTCCCTGGAAGAATGACTCATGGCTTCCATTGATTTGACTGCAGTATGAGTCTTTGCATTCTTCTGAACAAAAAAGATGGCCACAAAAGTTCGTCGATTTCCATGCTTTTGAGGAATCCAATTTTTTAATATACTTTTATTTAAAATCTGCTTTTTTTTCGAGTAGAACAGATCTGAACAGATCGCTGTTCTACCTGGAGCGTTCTGTTTGTTTCGAAGCCATCATAAATAACGGCAGAATATACATTAGTGACCTGCTAAGGTTACAGGGGAGAACTCCCTCCAAAAAAAAACGCTACGCAAAATCCATCTCAAAGCATTTGGGCATATTTTATTCGTTTGAAAATGTAGGTTGTTTTTAACAACGGCATAGTATTATAATCTTCAAAAACACCTGCACATTTTCATGATGCTTCGTCACACAGAACCAAAGATATGAGCATTTCAATATTCAATTTGGCTACGAGTATATATATATATATATATATATATATATATATATTACTGGCTTAACAAGGCACTATAGGAAACAACCAAGCAAATAAAGCCAAAGTAAAATACATCCCAAAGCAGAAAAACTACTAATGCTGGCTTGTTAGGACACTATATATATAAATCTATGCTAATTTGGGTATATTTTGTTGTTTTAAAAAATAGGTTCTTTTACACCAATTTTAAGTATTATAATCTAAAAGCCTGCAAATTTTTATATAGTTTCGGCTCATTAGAAACAAAGATATGATCATTTCAATATTTCATTTGGTGATGAGTTTACATATATCCATATATAGATATATCACTTTTTAAGACAATTTATAAGTTCGAAATCTCAGTAACTACTTATCAGAATTTAACAAATGAAGTCTCGTGGAAAAGGTAATGACCTGAATCGTGTAGTGGGCTATGTAAAATTTGGCATTCAGCTGGAAAATTACTGTTTAAAAAAAAAAGGGGGGATCACTTTTCTATATAAATTTAACGTAAAATGAGTAACCCTTTGTGGCCAACTTGACTATAAAGCGGGTGTTCATTTTATGTTAAATTGATATAGAAAAGAGATCTGCCCGTTTATAATTTCTACATATCTTGTACACCACTCGTCTCCTGAGATTTTCACTGTTGTTTTCGTTTTCAGCACCCTCGAAAACATATAACTAGTAATTTTAAATGATGTTTCATGGTGGAAAGATACTGCATTTAACCAATAATACTTCAATCAGAGTCATTTATTTTCTTAGTTTTGCATATGAATTATAAAATATGTAATGTTTCCCTAAAACCTCTGGCCTTGATGGAAGGGAGATAAAATCTTGCTGCTATGATTTCAAATGATTTGAAATAACAGCAAGGGGACACTTGATTCTAAATATTGTTCATATGGTATATCTCCCTTCTTTGGTTTTTATACATAAAGTAAATTTCACAGTGTATAAGGATTTTTTGATATTGGCGATATTCATAATTGTACCCTATTTCCAAAAGAGTGGATATATATGTATAAACATATGGAAAATATTTGGAATCAAGTCTCCCCTTACTGTTATTTCTAGATCATTTGAAACTATAGCAGCAATTTTTAGTCCCCCTACATCAAGATGAGATGTTTTGCGGAAACGATATACGTGCATGTGTAAATGTATATATATATGTATATATATATATATATATATAGAGAGAGAGAGAGAGAGAAATAGAGAGAGAGAGAAATAGATAAATAGAGAGAGAGAGGGAGAAAAAGAGAAAGAGAATCACACAGATTAACGATAAGGGTACCAAATTAAAATCGCTGTGATTGTGGCTTCAAATCTTGGCACAATTTAACAACGCTGAATATTTGTAGATATAGAAACGCGCGTGTGTAATATTTAAATATATATATATATATATATATATATATATATATATATATATATATATTGGCGAGCGGAGAGTTTAGTCGCATACTATTAAAGATACACCGAATATCCTAACCTTACAATTTTCCCGAAAGTGACCCACATGTCATATTTATGGAAGCATAATGAAAATTAAACGCGAAATAGTTTAAAAAGAAAACAGCGCTCATATCTTTAATGAATAAACTTACTTTTGTTTAAAGGCAACTAGTTTAGTCTAATGATAATTGAAAAGAAATTAAATTAGACTTAAACAGAATTAAAAATAAATTAAGTAAATCAACTTTAAATAATATTTTTAAATACACACATTAAAAACAATTTTATTACAACAAACAATAACATGGAGCTAATTATTAAAATAGAAATTCCTTAATGTGACATTCAAATAAGGTTATTCATTTTATGTAGATTCTTTGTAAATAAATAGTATATATAGAAATCACACTTGAATTTGTGATACGCCAGGTTTCATCATGAAAATAAATTTGTGAAGCAGTATGTCTTATATACATATTAATAAAATTTTGAACAGACAGGAATACGACTTCTATGTAAATGCTTATATATATATACATATATATATTACATAAATATATATATATATATATATACTACATAAATATATTTATATTACATGAACTATATATATTACATAATATATATTACATAAAATATATATATAACATAAAACATATATATATTGCATAAAATATTTATATATATATATATTACATAATATGTATATTACATAATATGTATATTACATAATATATACATATTACATGATAGATATATATTACATAATATATATTACATAAAATATATATTACATAATATATATTACGTAATATATTACATATTATATATTTCATGATATATATATCACATCAGTATATATATATTACATAAAATATATTTATATATTACATAATATATATGTATATATCACATAAAATATATATATATATATATTACATAAAATATATATATTACATAAAATTTATATATATTACATAATATATATATATATATATCACATAATATATATATATATATATCACATAAAATATATATATATATTTCACATAAAATATATATATATTACATAGAATATATATATATATATTTCACATAAAATATATATATATTGCATAATATATATATTACATAAAATATATATATATTACATAAAAAATATATATATATATCTTACATAAAAATATATCTATATTACATAAAATATATATATTACATAAAATATAAATATATATTTACATAAAATATAAATAAAAAGATAATATATATATATGTATATATATATATATATATATATATACATATATATAATTATAGACTAGCACTTCATAATATATAAATATCAATAGATAATAGGTTCCGAAACGGCTGAGCCTATATATATATATATGTATGTATATATATATATATGCTAATTACCCGTAACCCGTTGGGTCAGTATGTTACATTAGCTATGGATTTCATGTATGAGCGTGACACTTGTGACGTAAAGAAAATGGTTTTAGTTTTTTTTTACATAACAGAAACATTTCTATGGAAGTATATTAAAATGAAAAAAGAATATAGATAGGCGTCTATAAGTGGTTCTGCTTATTATAATTGATTATTTTTGGAAAAAAAATTACAGTTACTGAATGATACGTGGTTGGCCACACTAATATGTAAATGTGCACTGAACTATAATACTTATTGTTAAATTCAAATTTTGATATATCTGTTTGTTTGGTTTTTTTTACATCGTTCATTTCTGTATTACATTTAAGTTATTTAAAACCACACTCTTCCCATGTTAAATCGTAATTTCGAAATAATAACGTTAATATTTCAGTGCGCATGTCATGCGCAACCGGATGTCGTAAACCGGAAAATGGGTTACATACATCGTTACAAGGTCATTTGAGTTTTATAATTATATATATATATATATATTAGTGTGTGTATATATATGTGTGTGTGTTTACAGGCTGTCCAAAACGTTACGAAAGAGTGTTGAACTTAAATAGATTCTATGTTTTTTTTTTATTTTATGATCTTGTAATTTTAACACAATCTGCTCATCCTTCAGCTAACGTTCACATTTGCGGTGACTTCAATGTCCATAATGTGAAATGGCTGACCCACTCAAATAAGACAGATGATGAGGGGAGGTTCTGTCATGATTTTGTCATTGCCTATGACCTCACTCAGATTGTTCACGAATCCACCCGTATGCCCGATACTACCGGTCAGTATGAAAACCTTTTTGCCCTTTCTCTCACAACTTCCCCTGAGCTATGTTTATGTTCCGTTCTATCTCCCCTGGGATCCTCCGACCACTCCGTTGTATCAGTTAAGATAAAAATGAAATGTAATAAGTCTTCAGACGTACGTCTCCACCGTACTGTATATCGATAATCTATGGCTGACTGGGATAGCTTCCGTACATTCATATCTGATCTACCTCTGCATTCCATGTTTAAAAAGGCTGTGTCCTCTATAGTATCAGACCTGACCGAATTGTTAATTGTAGACATAGACCCATTCAAACCATCCAAAAAATTCCAACAAAAACCTAACAGCCAGCCATGGTTCTCACCAGAATGTGCTGCTCATATCATTTTTCCATAGCTACCAACATAATAGATGCACTGGGATTAAAGCTGTTTCAGGATTGCCAGCAACCACTGGAAAAGAGTAATGAAAAATGCAAGAGAGCTATATGCTCAGTCCGTTAAATCCAAAGTAGCTGACCAGCGGCTTAGTTCCCACCAGTTTTTGGCAAATAGCAAACAGAATCCTAAACAGAAGTGTGCGTTCAATCCCAACCATCATTAATGGGCATGAGGTCATCTCGTCAGCATCAGACAAAGCCAAAATATTTGCCAAGAACTTGTCAGCTAATTCTACCCTATGCGATCAAGGCCATCAACTCCCCGTATTTTCTCCTATAACAGACAACACGCAATGCAACATACAAATATATGTGCGTGAGGTCGCCAAGTTAATCAAGAACCTTGATTTCAGTAAAGCAACTGGCTGTGACGGCATCCCAATTATAGTGTTAAAAAAGCTCCAACCAGAACTTGCCCTAATAGTTACAAAACTGTTTAAGCGTTACCTTAAGGAGAAGTGCTTTCCAATACACAGGAAACCTCATCAGTATGCCTTGTATTTAAAAATTCATGTGATAAGTCATCTCCCTCACAGTACAGACCAATAGGTCTCCCGTGTGTCCTGAGTAAGCTGCTGGAATCCATATTAAATAGAGAAGTAGTTAACCACCTCAGCAAAAATAACTTTCTTAGTGACATGCAATATGGTTTCCGTTCTGCTAGATCCACCGCAGATGTGCTTGCAGTTATATCTCATAGGATTAGTTAATCTCTTGACAAAGGCTTCCTTTCTAGGGCAATTGCTCTTGACATATCAAAGGCCTTCGATAAGGTATGGCATAAAGGCCTACTTCACAAGATTGCCAGCTACGGTATAACTGGAAATGTTTTCTCAATTATTAAATCATTTCTCTCTGATAGGCTCGTAAGAGTAGTGGTTTATGGACAGAAATCAGAGGCCCACAGTATTAATGCTGGAGTCCCGCAGGGGCCCATCCTTGGCCCAAGTCTCTTCCTGATTTACATCAATGATCTCCAAAAACACATGCTTAAATCATTCGTTGACATCTATGCTGATGACACGACCATCTATAGCAACACATCGAAGGCCGTAAATGACAAAGTTCTCTCTTATTCTCTCTCTCCTCTGATCTTGAGCACGCGGTACAGTCGGAGAAGAGGTGGCTGGTTACTTTTAATGCATCTAAAGCGAAGCTCCTATCTTTATATCATCAATGCTCTGATCCCCATGTGGCATCAATTGAAATGGATGGCTCTCATCTTGGGGAGGCTCCATGATTTGACAAGCTTCTGGGTTTGATCTGAATTGAAACCCGTACGCCAAGTCTGTTGCCAAAGTCTCTGGGAAAATGGTGGGGTCCTTCTACCGCTCCAGAAGATATCTCACTACTGATGCAATTCTCTATCTATATAAACGCCAAGTGCGTCCAAAGATGTAGTACTGCTGCCACATCTGGGCAGGAGCTGCTAAAAACAGCCTATCCTGCCTTGACAGAGTACAAAATAGACTTCGTGGCTTAGTGTAGGGTGCCCCTTTTTCTTCCCTGCAACCTCTCTCACACAGAAGAGCCTGTCTTTGTTTTATCGTTATTTCCATGGCAAGTGCTCGTCTGAGCTCCAATCTCTGTCCCCCGCGCCAATCTTTCACGATAAACACCCGTCTAGATGAAATCATTGTCAATAATTTTCCCCACTCTTTATCTGTGCCTAAATCAAAACGGAGATTCCATGAACAAAGCTTCTTTCTTAGAAGTGCACGCCTGTGGAACTCTCTTTCGTTTGCCTGTTTCCCACCTGACTACAACTTGGGTGTCTTCAAGTCCAACATAAACCAATTCCGTGTAGATGATTTCAAATGTATTCACACCCTCCCATTTCTAATTACAATGTAACCACACTAACTCTTTTCTTTCCTTCCTTTTTCTGTTCTTTTTTTTCTTTTTTCTTTTTCTTTTTATTTTTTACTTCTTACTTCTTTTTATTCTGTTAAGTCTTGAACTCCTTTTCCCTCGTTCGTTTTCTATGTCTGGAGTCTAAAAGGCCACTTAAGCAACCACCCTTCTCTTTTAAATTTAACGTTTTATTTTTATTAAAATAAATATATGTCCTCAATTCCCAAATCTAAGAATCAGGCGTTTTCAATGGTACCCAAACTTTATTACGTCGCCTTATATTTTGCTCTTTTTATTGAGCACTCATAATAACTTCGTTTGAATTACGAGTTTTTCTTCTCGAATAGCTTTAATGTGGTGTGTATATATATGTATATATGTGTATATATAACTGTCTATATATATATATATGTATGTATATAAATATACATATATATATGTGTGTGTGTGTGTGTGTATTTTATTTTACTTCAGTCGAAGTTCACAGAAGTCAAGGGACCCACAACCTGGGGCTAACACTTGAACTCTATATGAGATACATAGATATTC
>NC_136518.1:42609964-42627464 GCF_053919585.1 Euprymna scolopes
AACACTGGCATGACTGAGGAGCAACTAGATAGTCTCCTTGAAAACTATCGGCTACGTGTATCGACAATGTAAGCAAAAAATAATGTGTTCTGACAATCTTCCGCTTTTCTTTTTACGACACGTAAGCAGGCATCACTCAATAAACCGAAGTTATATCATGGTGATTTATCTGTCTATATATATAAAAGTGATAATGTATGGTTGACGACACTTCTCAACCTATGTACTCAACGAATCTTTTATCTTGAAATTTGGTACATGCGGAAAACTTTTTAATCTGGTTTCATCTTGAAAAATGACTGCTAAGGGGCAAAAATGAACAAAATTAGTACGCGAAAGTCATCGGATTTTTATCTGTTTGCTCTCTCGTGAATGCGCATGCGTGAATACGTCACATTACAGATTATGTTAAGAAAAGGGAATTTGAATGCACGTTTAAAGGTCGTGTCACGCTTGTTTAACGGTTATCTACTTAACTCACTGTTTTGGTTTCAATCACAACTCGAGTATTTTTTCGTTTTTTTTTTTTTTGCTTTTTTTTACTTATAAGAAGTAAACAGTTTAGAAAAAATGTTCGCATGCACATGTCTCAGTTATTGCATTAATTAAAATATAATAGTTATGCGAATTTTACGACCGAGCAACGCCGGGCGGCCTGCTAGTTACATATAACTTAGGCTTAATGTGCGAATAAGAAAATGGCTACAAAGTTGAAAGTAAAAGTTATGATTATTGAACACGTTTTCATTTTTAAACGGATCCCCATATTTTTATATGAGCCTACGTTGGACCGGTGAGCAGCCACGCTTGAATTCGAAATAGTAATTTTGTCGAAATTTTTATGAACGTATCTTTTAAAAATCGGTATTTTTATATAACTTATTAAGTTTCATTTTGATACGAGTGTACATTTTGTATGTTTCAGCAATTTTTCATTATTTGTATAGCATTTGTTGTGTGCGCACTTTGACCTTTTTTTGTACTCTATGTCGGCGTTTCTATCTACCGCCGTTTCCTTTCGTTTCTTTTGGAAAGTTCGATTTCGCTTAACGAATCGCGTCTCTATTCATTGTAAGTTTGCGTGATTTGAAATTGCCACGCTTTTCATATGCGTTCGGTTTGCTTTTGTTTTTATTTTGCGCGTTTATATGTGTCTTCCTGCATTCTGTATCAGTCGCTTAGTTAAAAGTGGCGTGGTACAGTGGTTATAAGCTTTTGTCGGGCCTGAGTTACGTATATGTCAGGCTTTTTTTTCCTGACATTTAATAAACAGGAAAATAGAAAAAGAAAGAGAGAGACAAACACAGTATGAGGCAGGTTGTAAAATATAAGAGCAGGGGAGTTAAACATACAGCGACTAAGCGTAATAGAACTTAATAAGAGATGGATGACTTTGGATGAAATTTTGCCTGTATTCCATTATTCAATAAATGATTCATTCTATATCTACCAATATATAGTTTTGTGTCTTCATTTCATTCTCTTGTCCTATATATATATATATATATATATATATATATATATATATATATATATATATATATACTTGTAGCCAAATTGAATATTGAAATGTTCATATCTTTGGATCTATGGGACGAAACTATATGAAAATTTGCACGCTTTTTGAAGATTTTAGTACTATTCAATGGTTAAAGTTTTATGACAATTGGTAAAAATAACCTATATTTTCAAACCAATAAAATATACCCGAATTTGTCTTCATTTTTATATATAGTGTCTTGGCAGGCCAGCTTTAGTATCGCTGCTTTGGGATAAATTTTGCTGAGCGTTTTTATTTTGCTGTGGTGTCTCCACCGTGGCTTTTCTAGATCATAAATATACTAGAAGATGTACCTGGCGTTGCCCGGTAATAAACGTAACTTTAAATTCCTTTTTTAAAAAATGATGTAAAAAAACGGAAAGAAACTGAAACATGCGCATGCGTGTATTATGTTATATTATTAATAGTTCACTTCTTATAAGTAAAAGAAAATATACTCGGGCTGATATCAAAACCAAAACCTAAAAGCAGTGAGTCACGTAAAATAACCATTAGGCCAGCTTGACACTATTTCCAAAAAGTGTTTTCAAACCTACTTATTAATAACAGAAAAAAAGCTGTCATGTCTCAGGGCCGCACATGCGCATTTGTAAAACAGTTGACAAACAGGAAAAAAATGATGACTCTCAAATACCATTTTTTTTTCAATTTTAACCCATTAGCAGCACTTTCTTCTTGAGGTAAACCTATTATAAAGTTTTCCACGTCTGAATATTCGGTATACCAAATTTAAAACTTGTAGATAAAAGTTTGTGGAGTATATAGGTTGAGAAGTGTCCTCATACAGACGCGCCCACACATTTTCACACACACAAACACACACACACACACACACACACACATATATATATATATATATATATATATATATATATATACACTAGCTGTACCCTGCCGCGCTTGCTGTGGCTCAATTTGGTATAATAGAAATTCTAAAAAAAGAGAAAATGCATGTTTCTTATATTCTTGGTACAGCAATCCACTCCAAAAAGTTTTTAAAAAAAAAAAAAAAAGGCGAAAATGAAAAAAATGGTACTCTTGAAGAATTGGATCCGGATCCTCGGGAGTTACCGTCAATCATGGCTTGGGCTCGACCAACATTCAGTGGATTAAGCCGAACGTTGCTAAAACCTTGAAACGCTAAATAGAATTTTTTTTATTTTATTAAAAAATGTGAGTTTTTAATTAATATTTGGGTGAGGGGGGGTACTATACACAGATTCGAAAAAGTTGTCCAAAAACGAATAAATGAAAGCAAAGGTAAGGTAAATTACATTTCTACCTAACTGGATAAGTATTTAGTGTTTTTATTTAATGTAAAATGTTTAATCGGCTCGAAAAACTCAGTGTTTATCGATGTATTTGAAAAAGACGAATGGTCGCGAACGCTGTTGAATACGTTAAGTTTGGTAAAATCAGTGAAAAACTAAAAAAACTATAAAAACAGTGTCAGACAGCCACTGATTATATATTATCGTGACATAGGCTGACATATTCGGTGGGTTTCTGACAGTATTTTGTATAGTTTTTTTAGTTTTAAATCATTTTCCCAAACTTAACATCATCAACAATGTCCACCGCCATTTTTATTTTTCAAATACACTGATAAACACTGTTTATCGAGCCGACTAAACGTTACAGTAAATAAAAAGGTGTGTATTACTAAACACAGAAACGAAAAAGTTGTTGAAAAATAAATATAACAAATAAATGTTATCAAAGGCAAGATAAGTTTACTTTTCTACCTAACTGGATAAGATGTTAGTGTTTTTATTTTGTGTAAAATGTTTAATCGGTTCGAAAACATGTAGTGTTTGTCGGTATATTTGAAAAATACAAATATCGGCAGACTGTTTTGAATACGTTAAGTTTGGGAAAATGAGTTAAAACTAAAAAAAAATGCAAAATACTGTCAGGAACTCACTCCATATATTTTACCGTGACATAGGCAGACATGTATTCGTTGGTGTTTAACAGTATTTTGTATAGTTTTTTAGTTTTCCCAAACTTAAGGTGTTTAACACAGAGTCTGCCGCCATTTGTAATTTTCAAATATAGCAGTAAACGCTGTGTTTTCGAGCCGAATAAACATTTTACATTTAAAAAAATCTAAAAAATTATCCATTTTGGTAATAAAGTAACATATCTTGCCTTTGATAATATTTGTTATACATTTATTTTTTGACAAATTTTTCGAATCTATATGCACAGTAGTACAAACCCAATAAAACACTAAAAATTATCAAATTAGGTAGAAAAGTAACTTATCTTGCCTTTGAAAATATTTACTTGTTATATATTTGTTTTTGTTGACAACTTTTACAAGTCTTTGTGCAAGTACAAACCCAAAGGGGGTATTTTTCTGTCTAATTTTATTTTTGTACCGCGCTAAAATTTAAATTTCATGCTATCTTTTTGGAGGGGTATTTTTTTACATTAGGTCCACCTCCACAATTTTCGACTATGCTGAATAAGAAAATCTCATTTAAAATTTGCAGAAGCAAGTAGTTTTCGAGATATAAAAACCTGTACTATGCACTATAATTCACTGGCGGCCATGAATAGACACTCCCAACCTCCGCATATTAAGAACGGCTTTCGGAATAAACAAGACCCATGCCTGACCACGTGTTTTAACCTTTTATCTGTCTTTCGTCTGTTAAAAACGGCTTTTGGAATAAATACCACCATTCTCCCTATGTTAAGAACGGCTTTCAGAATAAACACCCCCACATACCTATGTTAAAAATTGTGGAGGTGGACCTAATGTGAAAATTTACCTTTTGTTTTTTAATAAATTGTTAGTTGAACGCACAGATTAGTGACCAAACACCATCCCTCCCCTTGGCTGAAAAAATAACAGTTTTCTTGGTAGAAACTTTACTGTATTTCATCTAACAATTTCTGGTGCTAATGCACTTACTGATCCACGCTATTTTTTAAATCGTATTTCCAAGTTTAATTAAAGTTTTATGATATTTTTTTTTATTCAATTGTAAGTTTAAAGTACAGAATATGTACAAAACACCCTCCCCTCCCCATGTTAAGAATGGCTTTTTAAATAATAACGTTATTATTTCAGCACGGATCACTCTCTGCATGAGTACCTAATATTTTTTCAGCCATTCTTACCATACAGAAGGGGTGGTGTTTTGTAACTATTCTGTGCTTTCAACTAACAATTTATTATTTTAAAAAAAGATATCGTGAAATTATTAAAAAAAAAAAAAAGAGATTTTGAAAGTTGAATTTAACTTGAAAAAAAAACGTGAACAGCGCGTTCAACATTGTAGCCGGAGCTTATTTGACAATGAGGTCACGTTAGTCGATTAATGGGTGCTAATGCACTTACCGATCCACGCTAAATCGTACTTCCAAGTTTAATTAAAGTTTTATATGTTTTGGGGTATTTTTTTAGATTAGGTCAACCTCCATAATTTTCTTTTAAATGACCACCTTTATCGGGTTTCGACCATGCTAAATACGGAAATCGCATTGAAATTTTGCAGAAATAAGTAGTTATCGAGATATAAATAGTTGTGTTATGCATTGCATTCTTTGTCGGTCATCTTTGTTACGCGCGTGGATTTGTTCATGACGCACGCGCACGCGCGTAAAAAGCTACTTATTTCTGCAAATTTTCAATGCGATTTCGGTATTCAGCATAGTTGAAAACATATAAAAGTCGTCATTTAAAAGAAAATTGTGGAGGTGGACCTAATCTAAACATTTACCATTTTTTATTCAATTGTAAGGTTAATGTTAAGAATGGTTTTTAAATAATCACGTTATTATTTCAGCACGGATCAATAAGTGCATGAGTACCCAATTTCTTTAATAATGAAAAAGCATTCATATTTTCTTATATAAAAACAACTTCTGTAAAAAAAAAGAAAAAGTGTACTTTCAATTTTGTTAAAAAAAACTACGGTAAAAAAAGCAAAAAACAAAACATTAATTGGTAAACATGCAGAGAGTTATCCGTGCTGAAATAATAACGTTATTATTTAAAAAGCCATTCTTAACATGGGGAGGAGGTGTTTTGTACCTAATCTGTACCTTACAATTGAATTTTTAAAAAAACATATAATTAAATTTTAATTAAACGTTGCAATACGATTTTTTGAAAATAGCGCGGATCACTGTCTGCATTAGCACCAAATATTATTTAAGCACGTTACCAATCCGTAAATTTTCTTCGAAAAAAACCTGTACTTTCACCTAACAATTTATAATTTTAATAATAAAAAGTGCATATTTTCTTATATCGAAACAACGGTTTAAACAAAAACAAAGAAAAAAAAAAACGACTTCGACTTTTATGCTTCAACTTAAAACGCGAGCGAGCAATTTTTTTTTTCCTGATATAATAATGAAAAAAAATGTTAATTAAAAAATTTGGAAGATAAACAAATGAATTATTTTTTTTACTTATCGAATAAAAAGAAAATGAAATCCTCTAATTTGTTTCGTCAAATCGTGGTGTATGAAATGAATTGAAACGGAAGTTCAGTTCTACCAACAAAACAGGTCCGCAGTACCGGCTTACGAAAAATATTTTTATTTTATTTAATATTTTTATAATTGGCGATGTTAATTTATTTTAATTACATAGAAACATCCCTCGACCCTTAAGATGGGTTGTCTGAAAATTTCAAATAAATTGGTGATGTAGAAATATGGTGTTATCGATTTTGAACGAACCAAGAATTTATATATGTATATATATATATATATATATATATATATATATATATATATATATATATATATATATATATATATAATTTCGAGTTAATATTTTTAAGAGATAAAGTAACCAATAAAGTTTCAGGGGGTTAGTACAAAAGTTCTCAATACCGAAGTAGGGCAAGATATACTTTTTATTTGTTTTGCGTATGCATTGCTCTGTCACTATACATTCATGAGCATGTTTCAGTCAGCCAGTTACAAGTAATCAGATACCTATTCAGGCTATTGCTTATACAAAAGCTTAGTCCGTAATTACATACTTACACACACACATATGTACGTACACATATTATGTATTATGATTATGTAAATCAAATAAAAAGTAATTGTGTATGTATATATATATATATATATATATATATATATATATACACTTATTTTCCAGGTTAATATTTCCTATAGGGGAAGTAACCAATCAATGGTTAAAGAGATTCATGCAATAGTACTCAATACAGAAGTAGCGAAAGATATGCACTTTATTTGTTTTCATAAACATTTATATGTCGCTACACATTTATGAGCATGTTTCGGTCAGACAGTTACTAGTAGCTAGATAACTCTTCAGAAGGACTATCGCCTGAAGTGGTGTCTAGTTACTTGTAACTGACTGACCAAATCATTCTCATCAATGTGTAGGAACATATAAATGCTCATGCAAAAAAAAAAAAAATATATATATATATATATATATATATGCGCTTATCTGAACCACTGCAAAAAGGTTTCCGTTTGCGATTTTTATGATTCAGACAATAGACACTAAATCTAATTTATCCGATCAAATGTCGTTTTCTCAATAACGTAAGTGCAATTTACATCGTAAAGCAGAGCGTTGGGTGTGCTGTGTTTCATAGCCTTGTCAGTTTAATGACTTTGGCTAATCGTATGAGTCAAGTCTATTCAAATTCAATAATTCACGTCTGATTCTACCTCTTATCGGCATTCAATTATCTCTCGCTGTTTGCCGCCTTTTTTTATTATATGTTTCTCCAATATTTCTGCGGAATTACTGTCAACACCGGTTATTTTCTCCTTCTGCTTATTTTCATCTGAACGATAAGCGCCACGCGCATACAAATCATCACGAAACTTCAGACATGGTTTGACCTGCTTATTTTACGGCATATCAACTTGTTTTACCATTTTTATACAGATCAAAGCGTAATATATATTGTAATGATACATTTGACCCATCCTTATCAGAAGACTATCTGAAACTGAAACCATACTATTATTTGATGAATTATTGTACTGTATTTTACTGCTTAATTCAGAGTGTCGAGTAATGTACTATATTTTTGGTTGTCACTGGGCCATCATCCCGGCAGTACCTCCACCTTTGGTATGTTTATCTTGTATATGTTTTTTTTTATTATAAGACAATCCTTATTATGCATTTCTCGTTCTTTGAGGCGTACTATTTTATGTTCTGTTGCCTATTCTCCCAGGCATCATTTTCTACCTTATAGATCAACAAGTAATTTTCAAAGTTTCTTATTCATTAATAAATTTAACATACTTTACATATACTGGCAGAATATGCGAGTGCATTGTAGATTGAAACTAAAATTGCTTCAATCTAAAAAGATTTCTCCTCCATTAACCGAATACATAATAGATTATGTTTAGCCTCAGAACAGATACTACACGTTGTTTAAGCCAAAAAGCGGAGAAGTTACTTATTATTTCTCACAGCGGGAAAATGTGTCACAGAGTGTAGAAAATGAGATTTAAAATGCTAGCACCCTGGAGGAAGGCCACTCAGGCCTGCAAAAGCTATTAGCAATAAACTAATCTCTTCTCAAAGGGAGAAGGTAAAGTCTGGGAGGATAGAGCTTCTAAAACTGCATAAGATACCAAAAACACCTGTCAACAGCGAATACGTCATAGTCTGGATTGATGCCTTTTGGGCAGGTGGAAAAGCCTTAGCTGGGCGTGTTATGTTTATCGAAACAAGTTGAGCATTGCAATGTTTTTATTTGTTATATGAAACGAGTTTTTTCGATGTAGATTAGATACGAATTAAATTACAAACCGATTTTGATTAGTATCATATTTTAATTTTATTCATAAAAAGAAAGACATGGAGCAATAATTTAATATTCGGGGAATTAATTGTACTCGGTCTGGAACAGGTATTTCTCTTTACTCTTTTATAGTGTCTATAGTTTATTCAGTTGCTCTGAAAAAGGATCAAATATTCAAAAGTGAAACTGACATAGTATTCCAAAACAAAATACAAAAGAAGATAAGTGCTTAAGAAAAACAAAAAATGAAAAAGTATATTAAAAAAAAAACATTTTAAAGATGATAATCAGAGAGTAACTCAGCCCGACAAAAATATCTGACACCACGTTGGAAGGTTTTGAAATACCATTTTATATTTGATCCGCAGAGCTAACAATGTGAATTTTCGATTCCAAACTCGAACCGTACACAAAATATGTACCTTAAAATATGCATTATTATTAGGGTTATAACAAAAGAATATTATTTTCATTATTTTGACTCTCGAGTTCATATCTTATATGTTTTTAAATAGTGATGTGGTTCTCGATTCATAAACTGTGTCAACTGTGTCCGATATATAATCGAGAGTTAAAGCAACGATAACATTCTCTTGTCACGGCCCCAATTATTATATAAGCTCAAGAAATATATGTATATATATATATATATATATATTTGTGCCAACAGTCTTTATCGTGGTTCCCTAACTAACCCCTCCTTCCCTGAGCATATATTTTTGGAGCTCATGGGTTTACCTGATAAATCGATTGAATTAAGTTTTGACGGGAACATGTATCGTCAAGTTGAGTGGGTAGCAATGGGAAGTCAATTGGGTCCAACATTGGCTAATATTTTTGTCGGGTTTCAAGAAAAACTGTTTTTTGATCGCTTTCCTAAACCGTCGTTTTGCTATTTCCGTTACGTGGATGACATTTTTGTCATGTGTTCTTCCTGTACAGAAGCTGAGGGATTGTTAGAACAATTAAACTTGCTTCGCCCTGTATTGAGGTTTTTTATGGAGGGTGAGGTTAATGACTACCGTTCTTAGATGTTCTTATTGAAAGATCCGGTATTAGTTTTACTACTAGCATATATAGAAAACCCACATTTACAGAGCATTACATTAGCTAGATTTCGTTCTCCCCTAAAATCAGAAAATTAAATCTGATTAAAAATTTAGTGCATCGGGCTTTGTTGGTCTGCTCTAGTACTAAACTAGATGCGGACTCCAAAGCATAACTGAGATCCTTTTGGCTAATGTTTATGCTTTACATGTAATTCAAAAATGTATGAGGGATAAAATCTTGACGTTTGTGGGCCCTCAAAACTGTCCCGTATATGTGAAACTCCCGTGGATTGGTGTCAAAAGCCAGGGGGTTTGGCATAAAATTCCTACACCCGTTTCACGTTGCTATTTTGCAACGAAGGTCCGAACGGTGTTTGGGACGAGAAATGCTTTCCACTCCTTTCGAAAGGATGGTATTCCTAATATGGTTGTTTATCGATTTAACGGTCAGTGTGAAGCTGACTACGTGGGTCATACCATTCAACATTTGGAGGTTAGAATTTCCCAACATGCCCCCCTTCGATACGTAGGCACAAAAAATTTCCAACATCCGGGCGTTTACCAACTAATAGGTCGGCCATTGGTGAACATTTATTACAAATTTGCACTGAAGGATACACGGATGAAACTTTCTCGGTTTTACACAGAGCCCGCTCGAGAATTCACTTAAAAATTCTCGAGGCTGTATACATTAATTTCCGCCAACCATCTCTGTGTAAGCAAAGAAAGTATACCCATAATTTAGAACTTATGGGTATTTGCTGAGATTGTTTCTCTGTCTTTTTTATCCTATTCCCTATACAATTTTTTTACCCTCGCTGCTAATTTATGGTCTTTTGACCACGTGTTAAAACAATGTTTTCTCCCCCGCTGCCAACGTATATCTTGAAAAAGGGTTGACTGAAAGACGTCTAGATTATTAATCCTCTTTATCTAATGTAGACTTAGGAGAAATATAATTTAGAAGTGTATTTTGGTCCTTTTAAAAATTTCTTTTTAACGGTTTATGTTTAAACTACAAAAAAACAAAAAAAAATAAGTAATTAATTATGGCACTACGTTCGGTGTTCTTTAAAATAATATATATATAATATAATATATATAAAGCTGAATGTATGTGCGTGTGTGTCTGTGAGTGTGTGTCTGGTCACGAATAGGCTCCTATATGGTTGACTATTTAAAAAAAAACTGATTACATATAATGATAGAAGATATATCGAGACACAGGAATGGGTATGTTTGATCTGGCAGAATGGTGGTTCATAAAAATTGTGGGGTCTGCCTTCGCGTCTGGTCCACAAAGTATGGAAATAAAAAAATTAAAAATTAAAAAAAACGTTTGCAAGTGTTTTTGATATAGATGTACATAAGAATACTTTGATAAGTATGGTTTTACTTAAATAGGGATGGTATAATAAAATTGTGGGGTATAGGTTCGCGTCTGGCCTCCATAGAATGGAAATATGCATAAACCTTAATAAAGACTTTTCATATTTATCTGCATTAGTATACTTTGATAATTATGTTTCAGTTTGAAGAAATATGGTATAATAAAATTATTGGGTGTTCGTTCGCACCTGACCTCCATAGAATGGAAATATGTCACAAAGTTTAACAAGGTTTTTAAATATAGATCCACAGAATATTGTGATAAGTGTTTCAGTGTGAACAGGTACGGTATAATAAATTATGGGGTTTATCTATTTTTATTTTACTTTCATCATATTTTGCTTTGGTTTTGATACCCCCAAATTCGAAGCTATCTCTTAACAACCCTTCCTTTTCATAACCTCTCATATTTTCATAAATCAGAGTCCATTTTCTGTAGGATGTTTTTGAACCCAGTCAACGACGGGTGCTTTTGCTAGTATATATATATATATATATATATATATATATATATGTATATATATATATATATATATATATATATATATATATATGTACACGAAATAGCTATTTCTGTTCAATTAATCTTATACAATTAATGATGTGTAATGTATATATTGACTCAAAATTAAATAACTACAAGCTTAAGAAATCCGAGTGGATTCGAAACGGCTATTGTGAATTTTATAGCCACATAACACTCACTGGTATGTACGAAGACGTTTTTTTTTAATGTCTACGCGTACATGTATTCAGAAAAGAAGAAGCAAAAATACGTACAAAAACCAAATAATTTTCTACTTCTTCCACTTGCTCGCTTCCTTATATACGTTTCATCTTTCTCTACATCTTACGTAATTTCAAACAATTATTTATGTACTTCAAATTCCTCTATCATATTCCCAATGTTTTATTCAAATCTCTTGTGATCTTCTTTAAATAATTCTTCTTTATGGAAACATACTATTTTCACACGGCATATTTTTGTATAAGCGTAAGCGTGGCAGATAAAGGAAAATGTTGTTTTTTTTAACTTAAGCATGACAAAACACTAGACATGAGATATCTAACTTAAGCGTGACAGATTAATAAAAATGCTATTTCGAACATAAGCATGACAGAAAAGAGAGCATTTTTCAGACTTAAGTGTGGTACACCGATGAAAATAATATTTAAAGCGTAAACGCGACAGACCAATTAAAATGTTATTCTAAACGTACAGACAAAATACAATTTTTAAATTCAGCATGATAAACCAAATTAGACAAATGAAAACGCTGTTTGAGTTGTAAGAATGACAAACTGAAGAGCACCGTGTGTGTGTGTGTGTGTGTGTGTGTGTGTGTGTGTGTGTGTGTGTGTGTGTGTGTGTGTGTGTGTGTGTTATATATATATATACATTAACTGAACGTCTATAAATTCATTTCGGAATTATAAGTTAAAATTTAAGTACAAAACAAGGAATGCAGAAGTAAACCTAGTCTATCATATTATGTCTAAATAACATTTATAATGTTTACATAACTTAAAGTAAGATTAGAATTAGATTTCACTTAAATATATATTTATTTAATAAAAACTAGAAAAACATTATCAGATTATGAAAAGTCTGAAACCTAATTACTAGGGAATTAGTATCTATTCAATGTTAGACTAAAATTATGCTTAACTCAGTAACTAGTTCGAAAAAAGTTTATTAATACTAGATTGTCGAATATTGAATTAGTAAAGGATGTGAAAGGTGAACTTTAAAATATAACTTTCAAAATAATAATAATAACAATAATAATATTGATAAAGAATAATAAAAAATTTTTTTAAAAATAATGGGGAATGTAAGAACTAATTAATTTATAATTCGATATTAAGCAGAAATGAATCATGGTCCTGGATATGACCTTAAACTATATCCGATGGTGAGGGCCCCAGCTTGCAGGCCTTAGGGAGTGTGGAGCCACCCTTTAATTGCCATTGCTCCCAGGTCCACTCTGACCCGGAGTGGTGGCACCTGTTAGGGTCCCAACTATGGGTTAAATAGAATACGACTTAAAAAACAAATATACTATATTAAAAAATCGTTCTTCAAAATCATCAGATTCGGCATTAAATAACCTGAAAATGGTTGATATGCCGTAAAACAAAACAACCAACCAACAGAAATGAATTATAACTTAATCGCTTATGACTATCGATTGAAATAGTTTAAATACTAACATTTTATATTAAATGTATTAGTTAATTAATTTATAATATACACTGAATTAATCATTGAATAATATTAAGTGAAAGACATTAGAGCTGTATAAACGTTACTTATTAGAGGGATATGGATGGAAATGGGTTAAGTATGATAAAAGAATGAATGCTAAAAAAGTAAGTTAATATATCGATGGATTTGTTCTAAGGGAGGTAACTCTATCATTCTTTAATTTGAATTAATGTTAACTTTTTACGCTTAAGGTAAACAATTGAGTATTTAGCGAAATTATAAATCTCAACCAAAGGTAATCATAGGTTTAGAATTAACTAATACTAAGAATTATAATTGAAATGGTAATAAACTTTAATATAGCAGTAAAGTGAACTTAATTATGTATGGTTTCAAATTCAAATTAGTAAATAATTTAATATAACCGTAAAATGTAAACTGTTTTTTTTTGTTTTGTTTTTTAGTTTAGTTTAGTTTGGTATATGCAAACATGTGCAATAGTTTATAATTATTGATGTTATTTTCATAAGTATACATTAATTACAATTAATAAATTTACTAATTATTAAATAGAACATTCTGGCAGAATATTACTAAATTGAGCATGTTAGTACGAATAGATGGGTTTAGTGACTTTATTTCTAAAATTTAAAATGGGGCAATGGAAAAATATTATAAGTTATTTACAGCTACGCTTCCAATTTACGGATTTTAGCCATGTAAAAACGCACTTTATTTCATTTTGACGGATTGATTGTTACTGTTTCTTCTGATAAGTTAAGAGCAAAATAAATTCACTAATTATAATAATTAAATGATTTATTTGTGAACTACGGAACAGATAGTGTCAAGAACTGTAAAGGTAATCTGAATTAAAGAAGTAAATTATAAGATGGTCAACATCATGGACTTCGGAATATAGTCTTTTGTCATTAATTTACTATATATATATAGGAAGATAGATAGATAGATAGATAGATAGATAGATAGATAGATAGATGTTATTTATTTGTTGGCGTTCGCGATACTTTTTGAATGAATTCATTTATTTATACGTAAGTGCTATTTTATCTAAATGGGAGTTCGGAATAATTTTCCCTTTTACCAATTTGGTACCGCCAAATGGGAAGCGACATATATATTATTTAAACAATATGTAAGAGCAAATAGTTAATAAAACATGTTAAAAAACACTTTGAAAAAGAGTTAAAAACATATTTAATCTGAAAAGGAAACACTTAATAAGTGAATAGGTTTTAATCCGCAGAGTTTCGAAGTTTATATAGGTATGTATATATATGTATATATATATATATGTATGTATATGTATGTATATATGTATGTATATATATATATGTATATGTATATGTATGTATATATATGTATATATATGTATATATATGTATGCATATATATATATGTATGCATATATATATGTATATATATGTATATGTATATATATGTGTATATATAATATATATGTATATATATATGTATATGTATATATATATGTGTATATATAATATATATATATATAATATATATGTATATATATATGTATATGTATATATATATGTGTATATATAATATATATATATATATATATATATTTATATATATATATATATGTATATCGATGCCAACGTTAATCTCAGGAGACAATGAACATGCCTGTAGAGATAGCTGCGCCTGTAATTGTGAGGCAAGTGTTGCGCAATCTGTAATCACACCTCTCCTGAACCGGCATTGCTTGGGTCCAGTGAGAATGATAGATCCAGGACGTACTAGAAACAATGCCGAGATAAGCGGAGAGCTGAAACAAGACTTGGAATTCTCAAATGTTCCCTCATTTTAGTACTGACTAGTACTATTTATATACATATGCATATATTTAAGTGTATATGTGTGTTCCGGTGGTTTTAGAGGACGGTAAGAAATCCAACAAGAGAGTTTTCGATTATTTAAGTATGAAATAGCCAATTTAAACTGAAGCTTGACAGCCCGACTGACAAAGTTTTTTTTTAGATGTGCGGATTCATCTAAGACAAAAAGGACGCCGCTCTGTGAAAATGCCATTTAGATTAACTTCATTGAGGATTAGTGACAAGCGACATCTGGCGGTTGACTGTGGCAGAAAATGAATCGCGCATTGAACAACGACAATTCTAAAAGTGTACACGGCGGGAGCTTTGTCTCGAAATACACAGGAACCACATTCCCCTCACAGGAATGTATGTCTCATAAACCCTTTGTATAGAAATATGTATGAATTGTTCTCTCTCTCTCTCTCTCTCTCTCTCTCTCTCTCTCTCTCTCTATCTATCTCTCTCTCTGTCTCTCTCTATCTATCTATCTATCTATCTAGATATCTATCTCTCTGTACATATTTCTCTATCACTCTCTCACTCTTTATCTCTCTTTCTTTATTTCTCTCTCGCTCTCTAACGCGCAACATTTGTCTATCCATCCACTTTAGAGTATTGTTCAATTCGGTCTCAGAATGCTATTCTTTCAAACATTTCTTTATCCTTCAAGATGCTGATGCTGCTGCATTATGCTATCTAAACGTATCGTCTTCCTGACCTAAAATGTATCAAACATTGCAGTTTGTGTTCTTTTTATTTTATTTTCTATTGCAAAACTCAATCATGTTCTCCAAAGTTAATATATAAACAATAATTAACGTCTATACACCAAACAATACGAATAAATATTTGAAGATATTAAGAAATGTAAGCATAAACAATTTTACTAAATTAATAGAATGTGCTGCGTTAATTATATTTTCTCTACTGTTCTCCCACAAGTCAGGACTCTAACCTAATGGATTATGCCTGATAGTATAGCTGTAGCCATCTCATTAGATAGTAACGCCCAAACACATGGGTTTGGTAATGTTAATATCCACTATAAAAATTGGCTTGGTTTCTCACGTTGGACAGATGTAGCTGGACGTTCTACTTATAGCTTCTTTATAGCCCATTCCCTCACACAGACCGCAGTGTTCCCAACTCGCCTTCCAGATCGTGAGGACCAGTAGGCTTCACTTCTAGACCTATTCCTTACCACAGTACCCGAGGATTGTGTGACTAATGCCTACAGTCCATAGAGAAACGTAGACCACCTAGTGGTATCAGTTATCATCATACCTGAATCCCAATCCCAAGGTGAGAAGCCATTTTTCAAAACAGCCAGGTACTTCAAAAGGGCTGATTGGGAAATCATCAGATAGCACATCAGAGATGCCCCCTGAACCAATATCTTCTCTTTTCTTGCTGAAAGAAATGTGCTACTGAGACAAATGAATTGGTTTGTTCCTTGTTTATCTTTCTATCCCGTCGAAATACTCGTGCAATGCGGGCATTGAAGCACATGTTCCCACAGAAAAGTATTATAGCAAGCTCCACTCTTTATGCAGCCGTCATTGCACAATGGCAGCATGCATTCCGTCGGTTCGTACGTAATAAGTCAAATACAAAAAGAAATCGTTGAAAGATAAAAATAGCGACAGCGAAAAGAAAGCATGCTGAAATAATCAGAGAACGCATAGAATCGCAAAAGATATGAACTCGTGATTTCTGGAAAATTTATAATTGTGCAGTGAATAAAGTGCAATCAATAATTCCTCCACTATCTAACAACCAGATCGCAGGCACGGCAACCGAGAAGGTGGAACTTCTTGGCCGGTGATTCGCCTCCAACTCCACTATGGAGCCAACAAACAACTTCCTCCCAAATTCCCCTATGCGGACTGAAGCCACACTAGATTTTGTGAAAATCACCCCTTCTCATGTCCGCGATATCATAACAACTTAGACACCTCTAAGGCGTGTGGGTCTGATCTCATTCCTGAAGAAATGCTCCACTGAGTTATTCCTCGTACTTCTAAGCTCTACAAGAAATGCCTTGCTGAATCTTACCACCCTAATGTCTGGAAAAAGACCTCGATAGTACCAGTGTACAAGAATTCTGGTGAAAGGAATTTCAGCCCTCAATAATCACCCTATCAGTCTCCTCTAGGATATCCTGTAACTCTATACCATTTGCAGATGTATGGAGTATTGTTGCCACATCTCTGCTGGTGAATTCACTACTAGCCTCTCCCTCTTGGATAAGGTCCAAAAAGAAGTTTTCACTATAATAGGTCCCAATATGTGAACTAACCTCCAACCCCTATTCTGTCGCTGTAATGTTGCATAGTTGTGCCTGTTTTATAAATATTTTAATGGAATATGTTCTGATGAACTCGTTGCACTTGTGCCCCCTCGACATACATATCCTCGTCAAATTCCCTTAGCAACAAAATCTCAGCTATTCACTGTTGAAGTCCATCAGTGCCAGAAAGCTTTCTACTCTTACAGTTTCTTCCCTCGAACAGCTAGAGTTTGGAATTCCCTTCTTGCTACCTGCTTCTCTGACTCTACTTATATGCAGAAGTTTAAATGTAACGTAAACCAACTTTTTGTTCATCTTTGCTATGTTGTGTATGCGTGTTTTTGTTATCTAAATCGTG
>NC_136518.1:42632464-42634964 GCF_053919585.1 Euprymna scolopes
TTAGAACAGAGATCGGTAGTCTAAAAAAAATTGTCTATTCAATCTACGCGCTTAGCGAGGAGAATTATATTTCAAAATTAGAAAGAAAGCAGTTAGAAAAGGTCAGAAGACGAAGGGACAGGAAGTACACCGTCTGATAAAGTTGACAATAAATTTACTTACCAAAAGGAAGAGCAGTAACAACTTGACGAAACCAAGAAGACGACGACGAAGGCGCTGATGATGATGATGATGGTGGTGGTGGTGGCGTTGATCAAAGAATGAAGTGACAGTATGGCGGTGAAGGAGAAGATAGCATACCATAAAAGGAAAGCAAACACAGTTTCACGAAAATCTACGTAGCACAAGTTGTTGCGTTAACAACTTCACGTTTTCTACACGTTTTTCAAGCAAGAGAAAGAAATGGTGATGATAGAAATAAGAAAGCAATTAGACGAAACTAAATAGTTTGTCTGTTTTACGACATACCAACCTTTTTGATGAATAACAGTTTATACCAATACAAAAGTCTACTGAACATGTCTATATTATATATTTTTTATTAAATTTTCACCCCAAACAAGGCACATTGCCATTTTGATGTAGGGGGTTACTATCAGGGACATAAGCTACAGGGGTACTATGTAAGAAGTTAGGAAGCACGATGTCGGTTAACGTCACACTTGAACTTCTGCATGTCAGTACAGTTGGGGAAGCAAGAACCCGAAAGGGAATTCCAAAGTCTAGCGGTTCTAGGGAAGAAACTACTGGAATAGAAGGCTCTTTTACATCCAGGGATCTCTACTGTGAAGAGGTGGGATATTAACAAATATTGAAATCTCCAACTAGTTATATTTGCGATGTCATTCATTCTGTACCAGCTGAACCAAGTAGCTCCAGTCATCATCATATCGTATAAATTCGAAGATTATATTATTGGCATTGCTTTCCACGATATTTTTATACCCATAATTATTTCTATAAAGACATGATGTAAAGATTAGCAACATCTTAAATGAAAGTGATTTTTGTGGAATGAACGTGATTCGAACTTGAGACACACAGATCGTCAGTCCGTATCGTTAACCACTAGACCATCGTCACCTTTTTGTATCTCCAATGAATACATCGCGCATTCTGACTATCCACAGTCGTCCGCTGCCAAGCTTGCAAAATCTGGCATGCATAAATTAAAACTCGTTGTTATGTACTTTGTATCAAGAATTTATAATACATTTTTCAATAATAAAATAAAATTGTGTAATAATAAAATAAACACTAAAAGACACCTTGATGTGATTGTGCTCTTGTTGTTATGCGTTACATGAGTGAATTGCTCTTTTCTCTCTTTTCTTGTCATTTATATAGCACCATATCATAGCATCGGGAAATCATTCATGAAGGTATGGAAGGTGCCAAGCAGTAGCACATTCCTAATTGGACTATCATCTATGATAGCATCCCGATTTCAGACGCCTTCCAAAATAGCGGTTGATCAAAAGTTATTCTAGAAGTGTAAGCCATGTTTAGTTTCAGACCAGTTTTCGATGGTTCGTTGTTACACACAAGTCCTTAGCGGTGACTGGTTGGCAGTAGACAGTTCCACAGAGCAAAATATTGTTACCGTGTCGAGACGGAAAAACATGCGAAATTGCTACAGAAAAATTTAATATTTATTGAGCAATTCTGGTTTCTGATTGGTTGGTAGCAGAACATGAATTAATTCGATTCGTAAGTTCCTAGCAGCATCGTTTATAAATAGAGTCACCCGACTCTGTGGGATCATACCCCATTATGAATAAAAAATATTACAACAGTTATGATAGTCGGCATATTGTGTTTTGAGAATAGACTGCATAGATAATCTAGGGTGGACAGACAGGATACATGGTTTATCTTCTGGGTTCATGTCTATCATTGGAAGAAATTGTACCGAAAATTGTATCTGATATTTGCAGTCCTTATGTAGTACATCATGCCTTGCCAACTAGACCTACTCTTGTTGAAGCGAAAAGATATTTCCAAAAAAAAAAATGCCTACTTTGCGATCACAGATATCAGGTGTGTATGGAACTGATAGAAATTCTAAGCAACGATTGACATGCTTTGAAAAGCGATAAACTTTAATATCGATCTTCGTCATTTCGACAAGTTTCAAGTCGGACGTTTTTGTCATGGTATACTATGACTGACTTGCTTTCCGGGTGTGATTGCCGTGATCATTCCTATACCATGGAAGGTGCCCTTTCCATTCAATGTTATAATATTATGATCCACGTTGTTTCCTGCAAACAGCAGGGTCTGACAAAGAATGTCCATGTCACTGCCTAAGACATCGGGAGCAAGTAAACCTGCCGCGTTCAATTCAAACCTCTGGATATAATGAAGCAAATCACATAGTTGAAACACTATCAATCAAGACTCGTGATATATACAAGTGGTGAATTTGCACTGCGACGCCAAACTGTGGAGGTGTAATAGCAGTTTTTGGGCACACTGATTGAACGACTGCTTGCCCGAT
>NC_136518.1:42644964-42737464 GCF_053919585.1 Euprymna scolopes
TACTTACGAAAATAGAGATGAAAAGTCTTTGTTAAAGTTTTGGCCATATTTTCGTGGAGTACAGTATTATACTATCCCTATTTAAGTTGAAAGTATTCTTATGAAAATCTATATCAAAAACCCTTGTAAACGTTTTTTTTTTTCATTTTTTATTTCCTTACTTTGGGGGCCAGGCGCGAACGCAGACCCTACATTTTTTATTAACCACCGTCCTTCCAGATCAAACCTACCCATTACTGACCCTCGATACATCTATCATTATATGTAATCAGTTTTTTAAAATACTCAACTATATAGGAGCCTATTCGTGACCAGTCACACACACACACAGACGTTCAGCTTTATATTATATATATCTATAATATAAAGCCGTGTGTGTGCGTGCGTGTGTCTGTGCGTGTGTGTGTGTGTGTGTGTGTGTATGTGTGTGTGTGTGTGTGTGTGTGTGTGTGGTCACGAATAGGCTCCTATATGGTTACTATTTTAAAAAACTGATTACATATATATATATATATATATATATATATAAGATGTATCGAGACACAGGAATGGGTATGTTTGATCCTGCAGAACAGTGGTTCATTAATATTGTGGGGTCTCCGTTCGCGCCTGGTCCACAAGTATTGAAATAAAAAAAATTATATAAAAAACGTTTACAAGTGTTTTTGATATCGATGTACATGAGAATACTTTGATAAGTATGTTTAACTTAAATAGGGATGGTATAATAAAATTGTGGGGTCTGCGTTCGCGTCTGGCCTCCATAGAATGGAAATAGACACAAACTTTAATAAATACATTTCATATCTATCTGCGTAAGTATACTTTGATAATTATATTTCAGTTTGAAAAAATATGGTATAATAAAATTATGGGGTGTTCGTGCGCGCCTGACCTCCATAGAATGGAAATATGTCACAAAGTTTAACAAGTTTTTTTTTAATATAGATCCACAGAATATTGTGATAAGTGTTTCAGTATGAACAGATATGGTATAATAAATTATGGGGTTCATCTATTTTATTTTTACTTTCATCATATTTTGCTGTGGTTTTGATACCCCCGAATTCGAAGCTATCTCTTTACAACCCTTCCTTTTCATAACCTATCAGACTTTCATAAATCAGAGTCCATCTTCTGTAGGCTGTTTTTGAACTCAATCAACGACGGGTAATATTGATAATATATATATATATATATATATATATATTAGGCACCGCTAAAATTGGGGGGGGGTCAGGTAAGTACTTTTTGACGGACCGTCTTTTTAAAAATCTACCAAAAATCAGGTAATGATCCGATCAATACGAAATTTTCAGCGATTATTAAAAGAAGAATGTACTTTATAACAGTGTACTTATTTTTCATAAACGATGTTTATATATATATATATATATATATATATATATATATATATATATATATATTGCTTACAAACCCCCCCCTTGTTTTGAGGGGGTACAAATATGCTTAAGATAATCATCTGAAACTGAACACAACATATTGTGTCGTTGTAAGGGACAGAATTATAGATTAAAAAAAAATTGTTTGCATACCTTATTTTGACGTCTGAATATCAGAACTTCGATTGTGTATAATTATCCCGCTTTAGAGTTTTGAAGTGTGAATATGTTAAGTAAAATAATTAATTTAAGTTAAGCGAAACAAAAAAAAATTAATATTTATACGAAAAAAGCCATTTTAAAATCTTTGATAAATAAATTACCTTTTTTCTTTAGCGAGCCGAATAATGCATGACCATTATTAAACATGGTATGCATTGAAGAATGGATTTAAAGAAATCGATAAATATTGTGCCCTTTGTGTTAAAAATAGCATCATTTTTTCGATGCCGTTTGAAAACGTTTGCCGCCTTTCGACTACGGTGGACCAAACGCGCTGAAATATTTTTTTCCATTCTGCTTTAAATTGTCCCCCCCCCATTTTGGGGAGCCTGGCCCCCACACACATACACATTAAAAACCAAACTCATACAAATGGTCACTCATCTGGTACTGGCCAGCCTCAGCGTTAATAATACATTGAAATTTTCGTCACTGAAAAATAAGTTTTTTTGGCCTGTTTGGTCTTCTATAGTTTGCTTTTTATCAAATGCAAACGTAAACATTGTCGATCTAGACTCTAGATCGACGCGAAGTAACTGGTTGCCTATATGAATAAGTGGAATTATTTGAAATCCAGGTACTTATATTATAATATTTTTGCATATTCTCTTAGAAAATCATCCTAAATCTTAGTTAGACAACAAATAAATAAATTATTTCAAAAACCTTTTTTTTTAAACATTTATGTACGTTTTTTGTGCAAGACAAAAAATGTCAATTGTTAACTTTTTGGGAAAATTTAATATTTAAAATTTAATTAAAAATAGTAGAAAAAGTATTACATTATTCTGTTTTCTATATGATAAAATTCAGGGTTTTATCTTTCTGGAAAAAAAAAGTTACTCAGAAATAATGGATTTTAATAAATGTAATTTCGTTTTAAAAAACAACAACAACTTGATTTTGCGGCCATTTTTGGCGGTGCCTAATATATATATATATATATATATATATATATATATATATGTATATATATATATATATATATATATATATATTCTCATATTACAATAGAAAAATGCGTTTATGAAAATTAATATGGTTAAGCTTAAACATGGAAAAGTAAACGACTAGTTGTTATAAGTGGAATTAAAAAGGACAAGATATTCGTGTAAAAAATATAATAACTTTATAACATAAACTACTACAGCATAAAGAATTGCTTATATAATGTAATAAATTGAATTGTGAAGATTGCTTTGTACTCTGGTTCTGCACCTCCCCAGATGTGGCAACAGTACTTCATTGGTGATTTGATCGACCGTGAAGTTGTGACAGTGACATTCAAGATAAGTAGGGCCCGAATATTTAAAATTGTATAATATTTATAAACCCAAATTTGAAAGAAATTCGAAGTATAAACAATTATCACTTTAGACTCGAATTAATTTGTCATTTTACGCAATTTTAATTTTGCCAACTTTTTTTCTCTTGATTTCCTTTTTTAAGTCCATTTTTACTCGTTCTTGATAGGTACGTCCTCGTATATTTAGCGGGGCGCTGTCCGTCGTTCATGAGGCTCAAATTTGAAATAACATGTTCGTAACTGTTTGAAAGGAAACAATTTATTCCTTCCTGTCAACTCTATAAACATTTTGTGCATAGTTGGTCCATCACGCTGGAATCAACATTTGAGTTTGGTCTATCACGTTTAAGTTGACGAGAGGTTTGCATTACTCTGTTTCGTTTACGCTAGAAATAGTTTTTCTTCGATCTAACCTGCTTAATTTTATAAGGGTTGATACGCCGTATAAAAACCCAACAACTTCATCAATCTGTTTTTCCTCATGAATTATGTTCTTAGAATAATGGTAAAATGGAAATGTATTTTCTGTGAATTTGCTGCGTTTCATTTTATTCTTTTTTGTCATCTACTTATTTATTCAAGCATTATTTTTTTGTCCACTTGTTTATTCAGCCATTATTATTAATGCCAAAACTAAAACCAGTCTCTATAAATCAGAAATGCTTGACTTGATGACTCTTCAGCTTTCGCCATTGTTTCATTACGTTTGGCCTCTTTGTGGAGAAACCTGCTCAACCGTGCAAAGGCGAGTATGGCGGTGGTATGTGGCGAGAAGCTTAAAGGCCCCTCACCTTGCACGGGATGATAAAAACGGTCGTCTGCACAGAGACGTTATTTGCCTTTTCAAATTTAATAAAGTTTGTATATAGTGTATTGATTCGGCGTTAGCCAGAATTCGATGAAGTCATTTTACTTTTTAATGTTAAGTTTTTCTGCACATGTTTAAAAAGTATGCAGAATAAAAACAAAATTTTAGTTGTAAGAAAAACAATTCCGTGGATATTCTTCAATTTTAAATAACCAGTATTATCCTTGCCAATTTAAGTTTTTCACTAATTATTGGAAAGTATTTGCTCATACATAATCAAAGTTTGATATATCAGCTTAAATGCTAGTTAAGCCCAACATTTAAAATCTAGCCAGATAATTTACTATCATTCACTTTATCAGAAAAATAAATGTATTTCAAAGATTATTGCAAAATATTTTTTTAATGTAAGATTTATTAATTGGTGATTTACCTATTATATAACTGATAGAAATATCTTTTAAATGAAATAAATGCATCGAATATTAAAAATATTCTCTTTCAAGCAAACAATAGCGACAGAAAGCATTTTACGAACGGGAAATATATGCAATCGAGAAATTCGATTATTTGTGTTTGTACCCTTTGAAGTCGTTATTTGGTGAAATTCGTTGACCAACCGATCTTTACCTACCAAACAGATTTTGCTCCAGATCCAGCGTGACCAAACTGGTGCAGCCTAACACTGTATTGTTTAGTTTTAAAATAGTATATATATACATATATATATATATATATATATATATTAATTCCTTGAACATTAATTTTTTTTGTAACAGAATACAAAAGTGTTTCCAAACTTTTTTTCGTCCCAGTAGAGGAAAAATTAATTAATTGAATAAAACAGTTTGGAAACACTTTTGTATTCTTTTACAAAAAAATAATGTTCAAGGAATTACTTTCTGCGTTTGAATAGGAAATTGATTTATTAACTGTTGAGTGAGAAACACTAACATGTTCCAGTTGCAAACGGAACTATACTGTTTATTTTTGTATTCGATTCGTTTTGAGAGAGCTTGATGCATTTACATAAAACCCCACATTTCTGTCATAATCTGTCCTTGTAGGGGAGTGAAGTCCAACGGACTCTACTTGCATCCATTTAAGACTCTGAGATCAATGTCAAAAAGAGAGTTTTAAGCGCGTTACATATAGCCGAGTAACCGATCTTTGAGTGTATTGCATTCCATCTTTACATAATCGAAAATAGGTCCCTTTTATTGCACGAAAAGTTTTAGTTTGTGTACGAAAAGATAAAGCTTCTTATCTTACAAGAAATAAAGTATTGTTTTTTGACATTATATAATTAAAGCATGCTATGTACCGTTGAGCAAGCCAATCGAACAAAAACAACACGACCAAGGCAAACTGAAGCAAACCAAACCATATCAAACCGAATCATGCAAAACGCAAACTACGCCACACCTAACTTAAGCAAAGCAAATAAAATTAAACCAAAAACAAACCAAACCAAGCTAAGCAGATTGAACTAAACCAAGCCAAACTAAAATAAAAACGAATAATCTATTTTCATATAATCCTTATCAGACCATACCAAACCAAACCAAACAAAAGAAAAAGCAAATAAAATCAAACCAAGTCAAACCAAACTCTATAATATTTAATTGAATTCAACGATTTTCGCACACAATTCCCAGTTTCCCTAACGTTCCTCTTTACTTGTCTCTCTCAATTTGTGCATTACTAAATTTATTCCACATCGGGTAACACTAAAGCAATTAATGGCGCGTCTAATTATTTCAACTTTAACAATTATCACTTTAGACTCGAATTAATTTGTCATTTTACGCAATTTTAATTTTGCCAACTTCTTTTTCTCTTGATTTCATTTTTCTATTCCATTTTTACTCGATTTTGATAAATGAGTCCTTGTATATTTAGCGGGGCGTTGTCCGTCGTTCCTTACGCTCAAATTTGAAATAACATGTTCATCACTGTTTTAAAGGAAACAATTTATTCCTTCCAGTCAACTCTATAAACATTTTGTGCACAGTTGGTCCATCACGCTAGAATCAACATTTGAGGTGGTCTATCACGTTTAAGTTGAAGAGAGGTTTTCGTTACTCGGTTTCGTTTATGCTAGAAATATTTTTCTAACATGTTTAGGTTTATAATAGCTTTATCGTCAATCTCCTATGTTTAAGTGTTAAATAAGTTTGTCTTAATGTATCTCGCTTACGGCTGAAATAAAATTTGCGGTGATCTGTCACGTTTAAGATTTAAAAGTCATTCTCGGTGTCAATGCTTACATCGGAAAAAAAATTATTTGTCTGTTACGTTGAAGTTTCAACTAGCGTTTTTTGATGTCCTGTTAAGATTGAAAATGCACCTACACGATGCTGTCAGCGTAAAAAAAAAGCCGGTTCATCACCATTACGTTTTAAATAGTATTCTTGTCAATATTTCATTCTGAAGTTCCAAATAGCATTTCTGTTCGTCAGTTACGCTTAACAATACAGATTTTTCATGATGAATAGATTTTTCATCGCTAAACGTGTAGTTTGAATAGACATATCTTGAGAATATCGTTTTTATTCATTTATTTCTATAAATGTTTATTACATTATTTGATTTTTGAACGTTTTGAATTCCATCACGATTTTTTGATTTACATATCGTTTAGTTTGTCGCTTGCTTTTTATTCGAATTTCATTTTCGACTTTCTAATTTTTTTTTCTAGTGAATTTATTAATAAAAATTATTTCCATGATTATCTTATTTTTAGAATCTCATGTTTACATTATTTTACCTTTTTTTCTGCTACAATTTTACATAAATTTTTAAAACTTTAAAACTTTAATTCTTCAATAATTGCGAGAGAAAATTATTCTGCATTTAAAGTGCTCGTCTAAACTCCAATCTATTGTCCCCTCTTGCAAGACATTCACAAAAAAATAAAAACACTGCAGCCATTATATACGATTACCTTTCTATATCTGTGCCTTAATATAAATGCAGAGTCCATGAAAAAATTAGTTTCCTAGAAGTTCGCCTGGCCTATTCTTCGTTTAAGTACAACATAGTAGCCTTCAAATCTAATGTAAAAAAGTTCCTGTTTATCCTTTATTGAGATTGACGGACTGACTTCCTCATCTTCGTTGATATAGTCACAACGTTTCGGCCGTTTTGCCTTCCGGCCTTCATCAGGTGTTTTGTATCGAACTGGAGAAGCGTTTTTTAGGAGTCTCGAACAAAAAATACAACCAATTACTTCTATTTATCCGTCTTCATAAATAATAAAATTTTACCCAATTTACACCAATAACGATTACTACATTCCCACAATAAATTCATTAACTTTTATCCTCGAGTTACCGTCAAGCCTTGATAAGTGGTGACTCCCAAATAAAATAATCTTTCAATTATCATTTTCAACGTTATTTAAATTTTAAATAAAATGTAGACAGTTCTAAACGATCCATTCGAAAAATGTGAATGTATAATTCTTCAAGTAGAATAAATCCTACTGGTCGAAAACATGTGTGCGGTTATGACACCATTTTTTATGTCGGAAAGTGACTATAGAATAATATGTGCTACCGAAACTAGCAGAAACACGCAATGAACCGAGCGGCCAACAGAAAACAGTGTTGTGTGCAAGAAATAGGATACGTTGAAAACGTATATATAATTTAATTTATCAGATATGTTAACTTGCTGTGTATTTCATTTCTGTCTTCAGATAATGTCGGGTAATCAGGAGAGAATACACACCATATCGGAGCCTACATCTCCTTGTATACTTATATGTAATAAAGTGTATCGTTTTTTATTCTTTGTCGAGTCATCCATTTCGGTATGCAGATAATGTCGGGTCGTCAAGAGAGAATACGCACCGTTTTGGGGCCTAACTCTCTACGGTTTTTTCGCGTATCGGTACCGCTCACTGAGCTGAGGCCCCATTATCTGAATTGCATTTAACTGAACTGTTCAATAGAACTTTTAATGATTTTAGCGTCTCCCGGATCGATCAACGACCCAGTGGCTCACGTGGCGTTTTAAATTTCAACGACTGCCTCTCACTCACAAAATTAAAGAAAGAAAGGTAAACAGCTAAATAGAATAAATAAATGAAATAACTAAATAAATATGCATACAATAAACATAATTTTGGTGTCGAAAGGTAACTATATGTTGCATTGTAAAATAATTGTGTTATGTTTCACGCATGACGAACGACAAAAATTTCAACTGTGTTTGTTGAGTTATAAAAAACAGTGTTGAACGGCTGTTTTTAATTGTTTTTCCGCAATTAGTTCATTGGATTGGTCATGTGGCCTGAGTGTATTTTGGATGAGAGATATTTATGAGACAAAAGCCCAGAAGTTGAACAGAAATTGAACAGAAAAGAACGTATAATTTTAACTTATAAGCTTTATATATTAAGAAATGTAACTCCACGTTAGTATAATTACAAATAAGTATATTTGAAATATATTTTGTTTTTATTCTAGTATCCGAACATATATTTCAGCTCGTTTGCTCATAACATGAGAAGGACACATTACAACGAAAAGTCTCCGCATCGATCAATAAAACGATTTCTCGGACAAAGGCAGAGGGGAAATTGTTGACTAGCCAATTACATTAGTCACCGACTGAGTTCCGATACAAGAAAAAAACTTACAGAATTCTGACACAACATGGTCGCCGAACAATTCACAAAACTACCTGTTAGAATTATATATGATCATTGCAGCATAGAACCGTATGGTTAAGAAAAGATCATTTTACTTTAAAATTATCTAAGTAAATGAACAAAATAGATAAACCTTTAACAAAATTGTTATTTTTTACAGTTTTTTTTCAATCTGAAAAATACGAGTAATTCGAATGCGTGATTAATTTTACAGATATTCATTAAAATATGTTTAAAAGCAAGAACTCTTCAAAATAAAAACATTTTATATACACAAAGTGTAACTATGTTTTATTTTTGTTTGTTTGTTTGTTTGTTCGTGTGTTTATTTGTGTAAAGCCTAGCGGCAACATTTATTGATTGATTGTCACCAACCTTGGTAAAAATATCAACCATGTTTAAAATTAGAACTGATTTGAGGAAATCACGTCAAGATTATGGGAAAGGTGAAACTCATACTTTTGTCAATGGCTTCGTTTCTGTTCTTCGTAGAACTTGACTCATATTATAACGAATTAAGTTTCACGTAATGTATGACCTTGGCCTTGATATTTGAATTTCATCATAAAAACTTTAGTCACCGTGCGAAATATAGACAGTAGTTCCAATTTCCGATGTTTACATTATTTTGATACAAGTAACTAAATCGCAAAATTCCATTTTTATTAATGAATATTTTTGATGTTATTAACGTTACACTGATAAAATATTGGATATAAGTCCTACATATAGAAAAATAACGCACAGATGAAACTTTCGCTCATTCTTACATTATCTGGTGGACGTATGCAGTCTCACGACTAACTGATGTTCTAATTACTAAGTTAACGACACGGTTTCTTTGTTCAGTTACGTTTTAGTGTTTGAAAAAGAACTGTCATCGTTAAACGCACAGATTAAGAGGACGCATCTTAAGATTGCTTCGTTTTATTTAGTTTTATATCCGAACGAAAACAGATAATGGATTTTTATATCCGATCTATTTTTTATTAAAACGTTTTAAAGTGGATGCTTGTATTTTTTTCACGTAATTGATTGTTCAAAATTCCAAGATAATTTATATACATATATATGCATATGTATATATGTCTGTTATGTGCATATGTGTGTATATATATATACGCATATTTAATATGCATATATATAGATAGCTAAATATATATTTATTTATATATGAATCATATACATATATATGCACATGTATGTATGTTATTTATGTACATATATGTGTAGATATGCATATATTTTATATGCGTATATGTAAATACCTACAAGCACACACACGTGTGTGTATGTGTGTGTAGGGTATGTTTTTAGAGGCGGCGAAATATAAATTAAAATACATTATAGAAATATATTTTTCTTATAGAAATATGTGGTTTATCTCAGAGATTAATTGTTGGCATTTATAATTTAAAATATAATTTTTTCACAAACTCTTTGAATACGGATTAGGTTGTATTTCGGATATAAGGCGTCGAATGTTGTATTCTAAGTGGCTTATTTTGTCTGGTTTATCAGCGTAAATATGGATCTTTATATATTGCAAAATGAAAATAATCTAATGTGGTAAAATCGCACGAACAAGATGGCCAGTTTACAAGCCCATTTTGTGAAATTATTGGTTTCTGAAATGTTACTCTCAGCAAATTAATCGTGCCATTTATGATAAATTGCCAAACAAAGCTGAAATCGAAATAACCGGTAGTTGCCAAATCTGCTATTATAGAAAATACAGTTTTCTATTTCAAGTCTGCCAACTCTTAAACCACTATATATATATATATATATATATATATATATATATATATATATATATATATATATATATATATATATATATATATATATGCAGGGTGGTTTAAGAGTTGACAGTCTTGAAATAAAAAAAAAACTGTATTTTCTATAATAGCAGATATATCAACTACCGGTTATTTCGATTTCAGCTTTGTTTGGCAATTAATTAATGACTTCGTTTGATAAAAATTCAATATGGCGTAATGGAAAAAATAAAAAGGTATTTGCAGCTTCTGTTCTAATTTTCGGATTTTAATCATGTCAAATCACACTTCAATTCCTTTTGACGGATTGATTGTTGCTACTTCTTCTGATGAGTTAAGGACATAATAGCTTCACTGATTGATATAATAATTAAGTGATTGATTTTACGCTACGAAACAGATACTGTCCAAAATTGTATAAGTCAACTGAATTGAAGGAATAAATTATAAACTGGTCAACATCATGAATTTTGGAATATAACTTTTTGTCATTCTCTCTTTCTCTCTCTCTCTCTCTCTCTCTCTCTCTATATATATATATATATATATATATATATATATATATATATATATATATGGCGTGTCTCTCCTGCTCAGGTCCGCAACTGGCCTCTGACCTCATCGGAAACTGTGGCTTGTGACGTCTCCTCTCCGGAAGACCTTCACATGGATTCTCAGCGTATCTGTGTTTAATTCTGCTGAAAAGCAAAAGCAAAACTTTGCATGCGCCGAGAAAGAGGACACTCAGGGTTTTGTATCTACGAAAAATTAATTTCACAAAAGTTACACTTTTTTACATATGTACATCGTTCAGTTTGCCAAAACATTTTAAGTCTAACAAATCTATTTCTTCGTCCCCTGGGTGGCAGTCACTATGAAGAGGAGGGACGGGTGCAGGTTCTAGGAGTTTTTTTTCTTCTCGAGATTTCCGGCTCAATCTTAGCATATCTTAGCATATTTACCCGGCCTCCCTCAGGGCCTAGGAGTGTCTCAACCTCCACAATGGGGAGCAAATTGCTCCTTCAGACGGTGACGTCACACTTTATATATATATATATATATATATATATATATATATATATATATATATATATATATATTTCCAGGAATTTAAAGTGCATTCTTTATATTTTATTTTTACATTTTTATTCAAAGCTTCTTTAAACTATATATTAGATTTTTAGAGTTGTATGGCTAAGTTTCGTTCCTGTCATCTATTTGCCTATCTGGTACCAAAAATAATTAAGCTTTTATGCATTTATATTCTCATAAAATCTATATGATAATCAACATATCGCAGAATAGATCTTAGATTCTATTTTATTATTATTATTATTATTATTATTATTATTATTATTATTATTATTAAATTTACTTATATATATTATTTCATTTTTTGTATAGATTAGTAACTGTATTGTATTTACATTTTGTCAGTAGGAAAATAGTATTTTCCACTTGAGAGCCATGTATTTTATAACTATCCTTTTCGTCTCCGGGAGAGCTACAGGGTAAGCAGCGAATTATCCCCGTCTTCTATTTACCAATTTTAGTTAAGTTTTTTTTTTCTTTTTCATTCTTATATAGTTGAATTCTCTTTTGCAATTGTAGCCTTTTTAGAATTTAATTCATGCAAGTGCTGAGTCTGCGATAGGTTCAATTTAGTTTTTTTACCGGGAATTTAAATGCCATTCTTTATTTTTATTTTTACATTTCTTTTTACTCAAAGCTTCTTTAGAAAATATAAGTGTGTGTATGTGTGTTTGTTTGTGCGTGTGTATGTGTGTGTATCATTAATATACATACATATATATATATCACTAATATTCATATAAACGTTTGTGTGTATGTGTATATATATTGTGTGTGTGCCTTGCGCGAAACGAGAAGCCGAGTGTGGAAATCTCCTGCCAGTACACAGCCTCTCCATCATTAATACCTGTGCTGTGCCTCCTCGTGGTCACAGACGGTAACTGGTTGTCATGCGACTCCAGGCTGAATCAGTAGAGGATCTCGGAACAGTAGGGAGTCCCAGAGGGGCTGTGCTACGGCCCACCGACGTGTGGACATGCTATGACACATTACCAATCCCTATCCCAGCCATGGGTCAAATGGCCTCACTGCCTTGTGAGAGCCATGGAAATGGATAAAGCTAGGGGAGCAACCCCGACAGAAACGACGGAGTGGAGCCCCGTAGGCGGTTGGACGGCGTACTTGCCTCCCTCCGGCAGCTCCTGCACCCTTGGTCGTCCCCAGCCCTCTCGAAATGTCTTGCCGTTCGAATTGGGCGGGCCAGGACGGGAGAGTGAGGCCGATGCAGCGCAAGTCCCCCTCACTATAATCCAAATCTAGCGCAAGTCAGGGTGTAAAACATTGCGTCAACAACAAGCCCTGTGGCGATGGGCGAGCGGCAAAGCAGCAGGTGTGGAAATCACTGGGAGCTGTACCTGCAAACCTGCACACAGGCGGCCCAGAAACTGGTCGTACTCCACTCGACCGAAGCAGCGAGGGGGTGCAGGCCGACCGAGCAGTCCTTTTCAGGGTCACTCTGCTCGCCTCCATGGCATGAGGACGGGGCGATAAAAGGAACCCTAAACATAGCTGCTTCACCATCACCTCTGGCCAGCATACCGCGGCTGCAAGGATTTCCCTCACAGCGGTCGAGAAATGATAAAGAAAGGGTTGGTGCTTACCTTAGCATCATGTAATGTTCGTACTTTGCTCGACAACACCAGAGCTGACCGATCAGAGAGAAGAACTGCTCTTATAGCAAGGGAGCTTGCCCGCTATAAGGTAGACATCGCAGCCCTCAATGAGACTCGCCTCTCAGACAAGGGTCAACTGACAGAGTCAGGTGGCGGCTACACCTTTTTCTGGAGTGGACGCAGCAGTTAGGAGCGCAGAGAGGCTTGCGTGGGCTTTGCCATCAAGACTGAGCACGTAAGGAAGCTGGTCAGCATCCCGGACGGCATGAATGACCGACTGATGAAGATGCAACTCCCGCTCAGCAAGGGAAGAACCGCCACACTGATCAGCGCATACGCACCAACTATGACTAACCGCAAAAATACCAAGGACCAGTTCTATGAAGATCTGGAAAGCCTCATCTTCGCTGCTCCGCAGAGAGATAAGCTCATCGTCCTCGGCGACTTCAATGCCCGTGTTGGAACTGAACATTCCACTTGGGACCGGGTCCTTGGCCACTATGGAGTGGGCAAGTGCAATAGCAACGGCCTACGGCTGCTCAGCCTCTGCGCTGCACACGACCTTTCCATCACCAACACCATGTTCCGCCTACCAACCCGTAGCAAGACGTCGTGGATGCACCCACGCTCCCAGCACTGGCATTTGATCGACTACGTCATCATCAGGGCAAGGGACAGGAGAGATGTAAGGTTGACCAAGGTTATGTGTGATGCCGACTGTTGTACAGACCACCGCCTGATTATATCCAAAATGTGCCTCTACATCCAACCGAAGAGGCGGCCTCAGGGCCAGAAAGTCACAAAGTGCCTTGACGTGGAGAAACTGAAAAGTCCAGATGTCATCCATGAGCTACAAGAGGCAATCAACGACAAGCTATCTGTCCCCCTTACTATCTCGGACACTATTGAAGATCAGTGGCCACACCTCAGGGACTCCACCTACTCCATCGCTCTCGAAATCATTGGCCCCAAGAAAAAGAAGCACCAGGACTGGTTTGATGAAAATGACTCTGAGATTCAGCCCCTCCTGGAGGAGAAACGCCAACTTCTCCGTGCACATCAGAGTGACCTCAAGTGCTTCGCAAAGAACTGCCTTCATCAACACGCGCAGAAAGGTGCAGGCCAGACTCCACTCCATGCATGATGCCTTGCTCAGCGCCAAAGTAGATGAGATCCAGGAGCATGCCGATAGCCATGATATGACGAAGTTTTACGATGCGCTGAGGGCTGTCTACGGTCCCCAGTCCTCTAGCTCCTCGCCCCTGCTTAGCTCCGATGGAACAACTCTCTTGAATGACAAAAAGCAGATCCTTGATAGATGGGCAGAGCACTTTAACAGCGTGCTAAACCAGCCATCTTCCATCAACGATAAAGTCATCGACCGACTACGCCAGGAGCCTATCCACGAGAAGCTCGATATCCCACCCTCGTAAGAGGAAGTAAGCAAAGCCATCAAGCAACTTTCCTCTGGGAAGGACCCTGGCCCCGACTCAATTCCAGCAGAAGTATACAAATCTGGTGGACCTACACTGCTTGTAAGACTGACAGAACTCTTCCAATCCATGTGGGAGAGTCAAGAACTACCCCAAGATATTCGTGATGCTACCATTGTTCACATTTAAAAACGACAGGGAAATCGTCAGTCATGTGACAACCACCGCGGGATATCCCTTCTCTCCATCGCCGGGAATATGCTGGTCCGCGTCCTTCTCAACCGCCTGCTGGTGCACCTTGAAGATTGTCGTCTTCCCGAGAGACAGGGTGGCTTTCGAGCGGGCCGCGGGACGACTGATATGATCTTTGCTGCACGCCAACTGCAGGAGAAATGTGTCGAGCAGCACCGGGGCCTCTACACCACGTTCGTCGACCTGACCAAGGCCTTCGACGCTGTTTGCCGAAATGGCCTCTGGCCGATCATGGAAAAATTTGGTTGTCCAGACAGGTTCATCGCCATTGTCAGGCAGTTCCACGAGGGCATGACCGCCCCTGTCCTGGATGACGGCGACCCCTCCAGGCCTTTCTCTGTGACCAACGGAGTAAAGCAGGGCTGTGTCTTAGCCCCGACGCTCTTCAGCATGGTTTTCTCTGCCATGCTCCAGGACGTTTTCAAAGACAGTTACTGTGGTATTGACATAAAGTACAGATGTGACGGGAAATTGTTTAACATCAGGCGAATGCAGGCAGTCACGAGAGTGAGGGAAACCATCATCAGAGACCTTCTCTTTGCCGATGACTGCGCCCTTAACGCTCCAAATGCGATAGAGATGCAACGTCAAATGGACAGATTCTCCACCAGTTGTGACAGAAGACAGAAGTTATGTACCACCCCGCCCCAGGAGATGCATACCACGAACCCGCCATCACTGTCAAAGGGCAGAAGATTCATGCTGTGGAGCAATTCACCTACCTTGGCAGCACCCTCTCCCGCACCGCCAACATTAACATTGAGGTTAACCATATGACCTCCACAGCGAGCAGTGTATTTGGAAGACTTAGAGATAATGTGTGGAAGAGGAGAGGCATTACACTCGCAACCAAACTGAAAGTATACCGAGCAGTCGTCCTGACAACCTTACTCTACGGCTGTGAACCTTGGACGCCATATAAAAGACATGAAAAACAGCTGAATAGCTTCTGCCTCAGATTCCTCTGTAATCTTCTCAAAATCCGCTGGCAAGACAGAATTCCTGGAATTTGAAGTGCGCGGGGCTCCATACCATCACCACCATAATCCGCAAAACCCAGCTCCGGTGGGCAGGCCATGTCTATCGCATGCCTGACGGCCGAATCCCCAAACAACTCTTCTATGGGGAACTCAGTCAGGGAAAGCGGACTGCAGGAGGCCAAAAGAAACGATATAAAGACTGCCCGAGAATCTCCCTCAAAGACTTTGACATCAGCCCCCAGTCTTGGGAGAGTCGCGCTGCGGAACGTTCTGCCTGGCGTTGCGCCATCAGTCTGGGAGCCGACAGGGCAGAGGAGCATGACCACGAACAGCAGAAGCGCAAGAGGAGGTAGGAGAGAGCTGCCGGTTCTCAGCCTGCCGATACCGCCTTCACGTGTCCAGAGTGTGGAAGAGTCTGCCGAGCACGGATTGACCTCATCAGCCATCTCAGGACCCACCGACCCCCGACGCCGAACTGATTGATACCTTGGTCATCGTCGACTTCGACGGACAGGCAAGCAGAAGAAGAAGATATATACGCATGCACACATACACACACACACACACACACACACACACACACATATATATATATAGATAGATAGGTAGGTAGATAGATAGTGTAATATTATATTTAGATACATAAAATATTTTTTTGTGTATTTACATATAATATTACAAGTAGATACGAGGTGCCTTAAATAAGTTGCAAGACTTTTTTGTACAGGCATTAAAAATTTACGTAGAAATGTGAAAAATCAGTATGTTATTGCTATACATCTTCTGAGATGACAGACTAATTCTTATGATTTCAGGTTCAAAAAATGACTAGCTACAGCAGGAATTGGAATACATTGTACTAAAGCCTGATTTTATCAGCTGGTGAATTTCAACAATGCAATCTGGATGTTAGGGAAATTTAAAAATACAATATGCAATAAAATTCTATTTTAAACTTTCAAAAGTACCACAGAAACGTATGGAACGTTTCAAACTGCCTTTGGACCAACTTGCATGAATTAAGCATCAGTTGCTTTTGTTTTTGTTTTTTAGTAACATAATAGATTCAAGGGTGGCAGGGATACTGTAAGGGATAGTGAAAGGTGTGTGAGGAGTAATGAAGTCAAGATACCAGAGTTGATTGGCCAAATAAAGAATTTTATGGATTAGAACTGTCGTGCGAATTCTATGTTATTTTGAATACTTAGTCAGGGTTTACTTGTAGGGAAAATATCCTTGTGCTATGTTGTCCTGACAAACTCGAAGATAATATCTAGTAAGCATCCACGTTCTTTCCAGTAGGCATTCAATTTTCGCTTAAAAGATTGGTATTTTCTTGGCTGGTATTGCCCCGGATGAGTAATATTTAAAATTTTTAAATAATTATTCATTCAGTAAAAGTCAACTGGCCCAGGTTTCGTTGGAGAAGTCAGTTCTCTAACTACTTCCAATTTTATATATTACATATAGGAGATGTGAATGATTACATTATTATTTTTTCAATTAAAAGGAATGGGCTGACCGTAAGTAAAAGATTGATGGAGATGAAATAAATAAAACATCTTAAAAAACGATTCCAGAATGTAAAAAGTATACTGCTCACTAGAAAATAAAATTCTACTGCATTTGGTATAACTTATTTGTATTTTTTTCATCTTTGTTTACGATTTATTGACTGATACATATGTTTCCCTTTTACCTAGATATTAATTAATATCATCAGACACTGGGGATAATCATTAATTAATTTGGCTCTACTGGCAAGTCTATATAACCTTTATTCGTAGTAAACGCCTTGAGGTTGCACTTGGCCTAACCAAGCGAACAGGATTTTCAATGAAACTCACTGAGGTGCCAAGTATAGGTATTTTTATTTTGATTTGATTGTTAAAAAATGTTCATGGACTTTAAAATTTAAAGGATCCGCATTTTGTCAAAAGTTAAATTAGCGTACTTTGGGGTAATTGTGCCTACTTTAAAAAAAAAGTGCTCTTTATAAGCGTAATTGTTAAAAGAGCACTTTTGGCAAGTTGGCGCGATTAATTTGGGCTTGCTGCAATTATCCCAAAATATTTTTTTTAATATATTGTTGTTTTATGAATTTATTTCCTGTTTTAAGTTTTCTTCTTTTTTTTTTACAGTCTGGTGGATCTTTGATTAACACGGGGCGTGATGTTACGTTTCGCCTCGATCCTGGAGAGAAAGATCAAGTCTTCCTGACAGGTGGACCTCTCTCTTATCGATACCAAATCCATGAAGTCAAGATCCATTTTGGAAGTTCAGAATCACAGGGATCAGAACACACTATAGCTGGGCACTCCTTCTCAGCGGAAGTAAGTTTTCAATATTTCAATTTTATATGAATATAAAAATGTTCAGTAATAAAGTAGTTATTCGATGAATGCGGACAATTCTCGTATGATTTTTCGCAGCCTAATATACAATATATAACATCCGAGGTACCATTCGATCGATTCGTTTTTAAAAATAAATCGTCGGCGAATAATATTTAAAATAAAACATCAGCGAATAACGTTTAAATAACGCCAAATGGGGGGGGGAATATAAACATAAATAAAAAAAACGACATGGAAGAAAGAAATGGAACACAGTCGTTACAATGGAAAGCGGCAGGGAACGTCATATCTGCTTGTAATTGCAGAACAAAAACTAAATATATTGACGAGACATAGACATTTTTTAAAGCTTTTTAAATAATTCTAATTCATGAGAGTTCGTTTTGCCTACAGAGCGACAGTCTCCGCATTGTCATATACAAGGTCTTTATTACATATGAAATTTCCCAACTCTTTTTTATGTATTAATTATCCTCGACTTGATATGACTCCATTTACTTTTTAAACACTAATATATATATATATATATATATATATATATATATATATATATATATATATATATTATTGGTAGTATTGTTTTGTTATTTAAACAACGTGTCTACCAAAGAGTGCTCAATGTTTAGACAGAACATTATGAATATGTTGAATATGAAAACTAGTGTCTACACATATGCAAAAGCTAAGCTTTCGGGGATATTCTTGGCCTGATGATGTGATTTACCCTAGCAAGGTGGTCACTGAAACATATTTGCATATGTGTAGCCACTAGTTTACATATTTATATATATATATATATATATATATATATATATATATATATATATATATATATATATGAAAACTAGTGGCTACACATATGCTAGGGTAAATATATATATATATATATATATATATATATATATATATATATATATATATATATATATATTACGGGCAAAGTTCATAGGTCGCTGCCAGAACACAATGCAAGAAAAATACAGTGCAGTCATTAAAATAATTTTATGTTGCTTTTTTTTCTTATATATTATGAAATCAGAAATCATTTCGATTTAAAATCCAATTAGGATTACGTATGTAAAGTCGAGAAAAGCACATATGAAATGTGGCAATATGTCATATGAATAAGCGAAATCAAAGCCAAATGGCGACTGAATTTAGCCTGATGTCGTTTAATTTTGATTATTCCCATAATTTTTATTTATTGCGGACTATTATCGTCATCTTTCTCTTAGATGTTGTTTCACGACGTTCCAACCAACTATTCCTCTGCCCTTCGTCGGGTAGTAACCGCGACGAAATAGGAACTCCGCATCTCCAAACTGCATTCTCAGCAATTACTGCCATCCGTAGTTGTTGTCGTCTTACTAAGTTTTTAGGCCAAGTAAGCCTCTGGCCGGCTTTGGGTAGGATTGAAACCGCTATCTTCAGATAAATCTCACCTGGATCCGTAGAGATTCAACGTCTCTATCAACTGCGCCTGGAAGGGCGATCAAGTTGGATTTTTTGGTCTTACAAATCCATGTTTTTGCATTATCTGATCTTCCATGGTCGGGTCTATACCGAATGATATATATATATATATATATATATATATATATATATATATATATATATATATATATATATATATATATATATATATATATATTAATTGGAATTCATTATTGAGATGAGTATACTAATCTCAATAATGAATTCCAATCAAATACTATTCCCATAATGTTGACACATTTAAGAGCTGTTTTTATTTTAAAATTTACATGCGGAATACTAACGGGATTTTTCTAGAAATAATTACTTATTTGATAATATACTAACAGAGGGATGTTTGGTTGTACAATACGCGGTATCTCCTCTCCGTTGCTAGCAGTAGGTTTTCCTGACAGAAAACAAGGACATTTTCTGTTGATTTACAAATCATTTTCAGTCTGGATTGATTGATTTACCTTGTTTTATATTATTTATTTTTTGTTTGTTTATGTCTTTTTATTGAACAAACGCAATGAAACTCTGCCTTGTTATCTCTTTTCCTGTTAAAGCTCTTTTCTTTCCTTTCTTTTTTTCCAGTTTTTAACGTCTGCTAATTGGCGTCTCTCTTTTGACTCGCTCGTTATAATCCGGTGTTTTCCGTTTTTTTCGCCGGGCGTTGCCGGGCGCGACTAACGGGAAAACATGTACTAAAGTGCAGAAGTACCAAATATGCTTCATGAATATTTCGTACTTATTATTACAGAGCCAGTTTTCTATTGAATATTATATTGTACCTAATATGTAGTACTGATTTCAAAAAAAATTTCAAAAATCGGTTGGTTCCATTAGCTAGAATCGAAACCAAAACATTTAGCGCTCCAGCCGTTGGAGCTACGGATACGTAAGAAAGACTTAAACTTAAAACGCTTCAAGCTGTGAATGAATTTGCTCATGGGCAAAAGTAATAAAAATATGTCAAGTTAAAAATGAACACTTTGTATTTCAATTTGCTGAAATATTTCTATACGCGTAATTCATCCATCCAAACAAGGATTTTAGTCGTTAAAACCATCCTTGCTATATGGTGCCCTCTATTAATTTCAGTGTTATATGACTAGTAGTTATTGTGTTTATCGGTTAAATATTTTCACACAGACATATACACACACAAATAAATAAATATATATATATATATATATATATATACTGGTTTATTTAGATATAGAAGAACCAACAACAAAACTATTTTAATTCTTATACGGAACTTTTGCGCACATTCTACAGTGGGTGCGACTTTATAACACATGATGTGTAATGTATATTGAGAAAGAAATTTTTTGAAATTTTGAAACTGTAATTATTTTGCATGACAAAACTATTAATCCTTATCCTTGATTGGCTTCTGGTCCTTAATTGAATAAAAACACGCTTTGCTAAATATTTAAAGTGTTTTTTAATTTAAAATCTCCAGGAAATTTTGTAATCATTTTATGAAGTACAAGAGGGGGTGATCGTGTTTTGGGTTAGTTCCTACATCCCGTATAGGAATGGATTGGGGTTCTATATTTGTATATTGTGTACCTGGGGAAAAATAAAAATCACAAATCCCCAATGACTTTGTATCGTTACTTTATAACCGCTTTTAAGGAGAAAACTGTAACAACAGGAAGAAAGAACAAAATAGAGATATGTCCTATCCAATAAGCAACAACTTACAATCTATCAAAAAAACAGACTAGAAGTGTGTACAACACTATGGATATTTTGAATTTATCGGTATATAAAAGAATTGTAGAATTAAATTTAAGACTACCTGTTAGGATATATGTCATATACCGATAGTCGTTATAAGAATTACATTCAGGATAATTGAAAATCTCGGGCCAGCACCTGACAGCCCACAGAAGAAACAAAATGCGTCTCCTGAATGCGAACAGCCCATCCCGATGGTCGCAAGCCCCTCGCATTCAGACTAACCAAATTCAAAGCCATGGTACCTACCTTAAGGTGTGTCACACTCAGCTCCGGAATCAGTCGGAGAAAGGACGCCGACGCTGTATGCAATGCTCAAGGTGGTCAGGTTTTTCATGTCCTAACCTTCTCGCGCAATGCCGCCGACGTCTAAAGGAAAAGTCAACTTCAGGACCCTATAAAGTGACGAATGAACCAACACTGGAACGCTTCCCTTGCAAAACATATACTATATTACAAAATTAATTGTTTATTGATACTTTTAATAACATTTATAAACACTGTTATTAAGAAGAAAGAAAACGGCTGTAACAAGAGGAAATAGGGAGAATTCACTATCCATTGAACAATTTCAGCAAAATTCAGCTGTGTACTCTGAAAACGTAAGTCTAAAAGGTTTTATTACTGACTGTAATAAAAACTAATCCACCATTGTGCTGCAGTCGGAGAAGTAAAACAGGTGTTAAAGCCGAAAATTATTTTTTAAATCGTAATGATTGTGTGCTGTCAATATTTAATAACTATACATATGCTGTAGAACGAAGAAGGCTACAATAAGAATGGCAGTAAGTTTTAATTATTGTCTTTATATTGTCTGTACTGAATAATGAACCTTAAGCGCCCATAAAATTATCATTCCGAATTGATTATACGTATCACTTTATCCGTTGTACCCTGTGTTCAATTACTTAAGATTTAGATCCGGTCATGGGTGACAGAACGAGAACAAAATCTGTCCTTGTTAGTAAAATAAAAGGTTCAGTTGGAAAATACGTACAGACTTTTGGGTTCAGCAAGATGCAACCAAAGAAGGTCAAAAGTTACATCGGCCGAAACGTTATGGGAATAACATCTAAGATTAGCATTATAATCTAAATACTTTAAATAACGCACATTTTGCGAGTAGATCCACTAGTTTATAAAATGGATAATTGAGAATGACAGAAACGCCACTTGCTGTACTCAAGCTGATGATTGCTTGACTGTAAGAATTATTAGAAACGGATCTGACACCACATTGCTCAAAGAGACAATAGGGGAGGGAATATAGCAGTCTGTTTTGCGAGCATGCAGTCCGTGGACATATAAGATAGGATGAGCTAACAAGATATGATTCAGGAAGTATTTTTTTCTCGTGACTCACCCTGTATATATAATTCCAATTCAACCACGTAGAGGTTTGGACTGCTCTCCTGTGTTTCTGGAAATAAATATAAATTGTTCTGCAATTTTTAAAAGAATTTTTTTTAATATTTGGTAAAAAGTAGCCCCGAGTGTCGCTAGGTTTGGTGTCTTTCTTAACTTATCTACTATTTATTTTTTTAATATTAAGTTTTCTCTCCCTCTTTGTCTTTCTGTCTCTCCTCTCTCTCTCTCTCTCTCTCTCTCTCTTTCTGTTTGTTTGTTTGTCACTGAAATAAGAGCAAGTCGAATAAACTTCCTCTGTCTTCCTGTTGTGTTATCTGGATTTGGTCATTTTGAAAGCATCAATTACAAGCATAGATTTAAGGGCGACAATACCTCATTTTTAAACGATCACACAATATGAGGATAATATGCAATATACCAAAATATGAACGCACTTGGTGAACTTTAATGTATCTGTAACAATAATAGCAGCTTCGTTTTCTAGATGTATGACACAAGGTTGAAACGCAACAAAATTATTAATCCTCATCGCAAAAACTTCCAAAACATAACATGAAAATAGTCACATCATTTTATTAAGATAGAAACGCGATTACAAAGTACGTGTTCTATATAAATGACATGAATCTCTTAATAAGTTATATCCTTAAAATATTGTTTCTATTTATTATTGTTATTTATTTATTTATTTATTTATTTCAGATCCAGATCCTTGCCTTTAATCTGGATGTCTACCACAATTTATCGGTGGCCCAGAAATCTCCACATGGTCTTACTGCCATCGCCGTTTTCGGAATCGTAAGTGCTTCTTAAATTCACATTTTTTTGTGTGTGCCCAGCCGGAATAAATTTTAAGAACATTTACTTGTTTATTCAAAGTGAATCAACCCTCCACTTTATAATATTACGGCATAATCACGTGAGATCGCTGACGATAAGAAACGTTAAGCCTGTTAAATACCAGATATGTGATCATTGTAGAATAGCAGCCGCAGTATACAGAAGTGCCTCGACAGCTCCCCGCAAGAACGGCAAAATCTAACCTCGTCATCTCCTTAGGCGAAATGCAATGTTACCCAACACGTTGTAGCCTCAAACGTAAAGTAGACAAAGAATAGAGAAGAATTTTATTCCCGTTCTAACAACGACATTAATTACTTTATTCTCCCGCCACCCGTGACTTTTCGTTACTGCTATAACGTAATCACCGTCTCTAACGTGCTCTCGAACGTCATCCACGTTTCTAAAGTGATCCTCTTCTCTAACGTGCTCTGTCTCCTTTTTTAGCCTTTTTCTTTAGCAGTGATGTTATTTTGCATGCCTTTGCATATGGGAGTTCGCGCTCTGTTACAAGTGGGGGGTACAAGTGATTGGGGGCCGCTTTTATAGTCTAAATGTTAATGAAAATTCCTCTTTTGAGGAAAGTCGGTCCAACCTACCTTCCGTGAATGCCATTTCGCTCGCTCTTCTATATTAAAAAACAATGTATATATATATATATATATATATATATATATATATATATATATATATATATATATCATTCAAACACGGTAGTGTTGGAATATATGGTTTTAATCATTTAGAACTGCTTTAAAGCTTTACCGCTCACTCATTTTTCGACCAAATTAAATTTCAAACAATTATTACAGTTTATAGATCACTTTCTCAGCTATATTATGAAAAAAATATTCAATTATCATTCAGTAAAACCAAAGTTATGATGAATTAACTGGTGTTCAAAATCGTAAAAAAAAAATGAAAACGTAAGGAGGTGAGCGACGTTTTTTATGACTGGTTTCCATGACAACCACGTTGCTTCAGCAACTACTGTTGTTACCAATTCACCGCTCTCACGAAAAGAGAAGTACCAAGTGAAACAGAGAGAATGAAAGAACAAAAGAGAGATAATTTGGGGATTTTATTAAAAACGGACGAGATCCGTACATTGTTATTACATATGTGTATATGTTTTAGGAGGCAAAAAATAATACTAAAATTAAAGAAGCAAATTTACTGGAAGCCAGGAAAAATCATGGATTACAATAGAAAAATGCGAGCATGAAAAATAATATGGTTAAGTAAAAAATATAATAAATGTAAAACTTGGAATATTGCAGTATTAAGAATTTATTATATAATGTTATAAATTGAATCTAAAAAGAAAATTTTTAATGCTGCAATATTTTGTTATAAATTTATTATATTTTTTACTAGAATATCTTGTCCTTTTCTTTTCCAGTTTTAACGACTAGTCCTTTACTTTTTCATGTTTAAGCTTAACCATATTACTTTTAATACTCGCATTTTTCTATTGTAACATGTGTGTGTGTGTGTGTGTGTGTGTGTGTGTGTGTGTGTGTGTGTGTGTGTGTGTGTGTGTGTGTACATATTATAACACAAATATTAACAATAAAAACAATGCCGGGCGTAACGATTTCAAGTGTAAGAGGAAAACAAAATGCTGATAGCAAGTACAAAAACGTCTCCACTGCCTTCAATAATTTTTTTTTTAAATCCTCACCTCTATTTCGATGTGAGACCTTTGCTGATTTTTCTTTTTTTACTTTACCGATTTATACGTTTTTTCTTTTTCCTTTATTTTAACTTCCCAGTTTGGAGCATTTTCTTATTTTTTCAACTTCGCCGTTTTAGACGTCATTTTATATTAAACAATATGAGTGCGAACACTGTTGAAGCATATATTTTTAAAAGATTTAGCGTAACCCTAACTAACTCGATCATCACGTATGTTGGATATAAATAAGTTAAGAATTAACGCGTAGTAAGATTAAACCAGAAATAATGGTTGTTTTGAATGAAAGAAATAAAATCAGTCACTTTCGTCCCCAAGAAGACATAGGGGATGTTTTTATGTAGGAAATCCAGCTTTCCATAAACTGAGATTTCAGTATTGGGACAAAAAATTGAATTATCTCGGTCAAGAAAAAAATCCATACTGACTGAGGACAGAAAAGATTAAATGTAGTATCATAAGAGATACTAACATTTACCCCTAGACAAACGACTGTGTCACTGTGAGAAAAATATGCTGTGATTCGTTCTTTTATAGCTTGGCAATCGGATCCAGATGATCTTGTGCGAGAACATGATTGACAGGGTACTTATTTGCTTCCCCACGAGAGCAAATTAGGCATGAGGCCGTTGTTTAATGTGGAGAGGGGGAAGGGGAAAGGGGACCAGCTCCCGACAGGTGGGAAATGGGAGCTAGTAGCGAAGGCTTCTCTTGGTATATAAGGTAGCTAGCCCCTACATGGACCAGAAGCTCATTGCCACAAGGATAATGGTCTGCCAGAACAGATACTACACTTTGATCTTTGCCAAAACGCCAAAGACAGAAGATCAGGTATTTATTTGCTCCCCCACCGAGCAAATTAGGCACAAGGTCGATTTTTAATGTGAGGAGTGAAGGGGTAATGGGGACCAACTCCCCGGGGAGTAGGGGAGTTGGATATTGACAATTGGTATGAAGGGTTGCCCCTACATTGACCAAGGTCTTATATGTAGGGTTGCCCCCACATATGGTCTTTGCTTGCAGTACCTGCCGGAACAGATACTACACTTTGATCTTTGCCAAAACGCCAAAGACAGAATATCAGGTATTTATTTGCTCCCCCACCGAGCAAATTAGGCACAAGGCCGATTTTTAATGTGAGGAGTGAAGGGGTAATCGTGACCAACTCCTCGGGGAGTAGGGGAGCTGGTTAGTGACAATTGGTATGAAGGGTTGCCGCTACATTGACCAAGGTTTTATCTGTGGGATCGCCCCCACATATGGTCTTTGCTTGCAGTATCTGCCGGAACAGATGGTATTTATTTTCTCCCCCACCGAGCAAATTAGGCACAAGGCCAATTTTTAATGTGAGGAGTGAAGGGAGGGGGAAGGGAAAGGGAGGACCAGCTCCCGAGATGTGGGAAATGGGAGCTGGTTAAAGGTCAGGCATGTGAGGTTGCCCCCACATCTGGTCTTTGCTAGTCATAGCTAGTCATAGCTTGCAGTATCTGCCGGAACATATGGTGTTTATTTGCTCCCCCACTGAGCAAATTAGGCACAAGGCCGTTTTTAATGTGAGGTAAAAACCAGCTCCCCTAAAAGTAGGCAAAAAGGGGGCACTCTGGTTACCAAAAATAATAATTGTCCCAGTATAGAGGGTTTCCCCTCCATTGACTGGTACAAATTAAGATAATTGCAATAAGTGCAGCATCTGCCGGAACAGATACTACACTTTGATCTTTGCCAAAAGGCCAAGGACAGAAGATGGTATTTATTTGCTCCCCCACCGAGCAAATTAGGCACAAGGCCAATTTTTTATGTGAGGAGTGAAGGGAGGGGGAAGGGAAAAGGGGACCAGCTCCCGAGAGGTGGGAAATGGGAGCTGGTTAAAGGTCAGGCATGTGGGGTTGCCCCCACATCTGGTCTTTGCTAGTCATAGCTACTCATAGCTTGCAGTATCTGCCGGAACAGATGGTATTTATTTGCTCCCCCACCGAGCAAATTAGGCACAAGGCCGGTTTTTAATGTGAGGAGTGAAGGGAGGGGGAAGGGAAAAAGGGGACCAGCTCCCGAGAGGTGGGAAATGGGAGCTGGTTAAAGGTCAAGCATGTGGGGTTGCCCCCACATCTGGACTTTGCTAGTCATAGCTAGTCCTAGCTAGTCATAGCTTGCAGTATCTGCCGGAACAGATGGTATTTATTTGCTTCCCCACTGAGCAAATTAGGCACAAGGCCGTTTTTAATGTGAGGTAAAAACCAGCTCCCCTAAAAGGGGTCACTCTGGTTACCAAAAATAATAATTGTCCCAGTATAGAGGGTTTCCCCTCCATTGACTAATACAAATTATCTTAAGTGTAGTATCTGCCGGAACAGATACTACACTTTGATCTTTGCCAAAAGGACAGAAGATCATATGGCCGTTAATTTTGCATTTTTTTTTCAATCCTTGGTCTTGTTTTAATGCAACAATGTAATACCTCTTTTAAATATAGTTTGTGGCGTTGCTGGTGTCTTATACTCACGCACTTGTTTAATAAATATAAAGAATGGGAAGACACGTTCATCGTATGAAACATTTTTTCACAATTGTTTATATTTTTACTTTTGTCTTCAATTCTGTTTAATAATGGATATTCCTGATACCCCGCAGAAATGTTATCCGCTTCAGTTTCCCAGGGTAATAGCCAAATCCATTATTTAGAGCATCCATTTGCATTCCTTATCTCCCTCTTTCAAAACTAGGAGCCTTCCTGTCCAAGGTCAGGAATAAATCCAATTGTTCGTAGTCCGAGGATTTTGAAGTCACAACAGAGACCCATTGAAACGCATATCTGTTTTCGTTGACTGCGGATTTATTTGATGCTACGCATATTATCGAGAATGGAACCGGCAGGAAGATTGATTTGAATCGACACTAGAAACAGTCGACGAAAGACTTAATATAGTATTGTAAAATCCATAAATTATATAAGATCATAATGCATGTCTAATTAAATGATAGATACATTGATATAAGCTGTTGTGTAATCGTTATCAAACATTACATATGTATATGCATATATATACATATATATATGTGTGTGTGTGTATATATGTGTGTATATATATGTATATGTATATATATATATCTATATGTATATATATGTATATTATGTATATCTATATATGTATATTATGTATATATACACATGTAAATATATGTATATATATATATATATATATATATATATATATATATATATATATATATATATATATATATATGTAGAACACGATCAGCCGGTCACTGAGGTGTGACTGGATTCACCTGTTATACTAAATGTCTTAGTGGTCTCATGAAGACGTGGCGATGGGCCAGTCATTAGGGTCTGTAAGAAAAAAAGCAATTTAACATAGGCAATAGGCTTTTCAAAACTAACTAACCGACCCTAACTAGTGTTGAGGGATGGGTAGTACCCCCCCCTCGTTTACGGAGAGACGGAAACATACGTGCTCATTTCATGACGGCCCGGGCAGGAAGAGAGAGAGCTAGAAAGGGAATTATGGGAATGCATTTCTTTGTATCTCTACGCCCATGGCCACATCACCACTCGACCATGCTGCAGAGTGTGTGATAAACTGAGAAATAGTGCCACATCCCTCCCTATGCATTCCGAAATTTATGAGTATTCATAAATTTCAGAAGTGCCTAATTTTCAATGGATGGTGCGTCAACCGGCCGTCAGCGATCGATGTCCCCATGCTCTTCATTCCGTCAGGAACTCAGTGAAACAATTTATTTTTTTCCACCAGGCTCCTAGTAGACTGGTATACTGCTTCAAATACTAGAGAGGGTAATAATCCTCGCTCTCCATCGAGGCAGTGACCTCATGATTTCAGTTACTGGATTTACGCTCTCTTAAGCAACCAGTATAATATATTTTAACCAAGTCGGAGTTTACGTGATTTCATCACACCGACCTATAGGTTTTTAAATTTATTCTGCATTAACTTATAACATAATTTCAGTAACTGGATGTACACTGTCTTCAGCAACCAGTATAATTTATTTGAACCAAGCCGGAGTTTACATGAGTTCATCAAGTCGATCTATACATATTTCAATTTATAATGTATTTGAACCAAGCCGGAGTTTACGTGAGTTCATCACGACGACCTATACGTATTTCAAGTTATTATTTCAGTAACTGGATTTACGCGATCTTCAGAAACCAGTATAATGTATTTTAAATAAGTCGGGGTCACGTTACCTCATCACGCCGACCTCTATGGATTTAGTTACACCTCGGTCTTCAGAGGTTCTAATCCAATTTAATTCTGTTAGAGCAAGGAGTCTGCCGCTGAACGACTAATAGAAAGTATCCACCCCGGAATATTTATTAATTATTCAGTTTTTCTCTAATTGTAATATTCAAGAATTAATTGAAGAAGAGCACTCAGTCTTCATGAGTTGGAATACTAAATTAGAGCAAAAAAAAATTCACAAAATAAACAATTCAGAAACCTGGTATACATTAAATCAATGAAATAGGGTGTGGTCAATTTTTTTTTCTTACAAAAATAAAACATTTTAAAAAAAGTCATTTCAGAATTAGAATTTGTTTACACAATGCCAACGCATTTCGAGTTATTACATTCATAATTAACTTTTCCCCAAATTTCAGGGTGCATTTAAAAAGTATGTGTCTTTTGTTTCAAAACAAATTTCTTTGCAAAAGATCATTAAAATTTCATTCTAAAATTTAAAAATTATTTCAATTATTTGGTTCAACGTTAAAATCAATTTTACTTAAAAGATCATAGAAAATTCATTTTGAAGCAATTTACCCTTCACAATGAGATTCAGAGACATCCCAAAACTGTTTTCATTTCGTAATTATTATTTTTAATTTCAGTGTACATGTAAAGTTACTTAAGTTATTGTTAAAAATCATTTCTTCTTATAGACCATTATCAAGGTCATTTCGAATTCAGCAACTTTTCACGTTAATTAACTTTTTTTTTTCAAAGTAATTAGTTTATTATTTAAAAGCAACTTTCTTCCTAAAAGATCACTTACAAAGATTATTTCGAATTAGTCCACTCTCGCCACACCTGGGAGTTATATTAGTTAACGACCAGTTCTGTATAGTTAACAAAGAAAATTTAAGTTTCAATTAACGAGAGATCTTTCTAGACCGAGGAAATTTTTTTTACTAAAGAATTAATTCAACTTTTCATAAAAGCTCTTCAGTCAACATTTCAGGGACCACTATCATACGGTCCAATTTCAAATAAACCTTCAATTACAGAATTTCCTTGAATAATTCTTCCTTAAAAATCATCTAGAATTCAAGAAAATTTCTTTCATTAGTCAAATAATATTTCTTTAGAAATTATAAAAAATTCAGAGAATATTCGAAATGTAATAGCATAATTTCTCTTTAAAAAAACTATGAAAATTTCAGAGAACTCTTAAAAAATTAACGTAACCATGTAACAGTTGGTTGTTGAAAGCATTCGAAGATTTCAGAAAAGTACTTTAAGTGTTGTTTGAATAATTATCTCTCTTTTTATTTTTAACAAAAAAATTTGAAGACATCATTTAATGCAATTTAAGGAAGCATAAGTAATTTTGTTCTTTAAACTTAGTAAAATTTTTTTTTTTTTAATCCAAGTTAATTCGTTATTATGTGCTCTCTTACAATCCGTCATGGGGGTTTAGCCATACAAGCACTAAAACGCAAGGAAAGAGAGAGAGTGAGTGTGAGGGAGACGGGAAGCCCTCACTAACTTCCCACTATAGCATTACACATTACGTAATCACACACACGCAAAAAAAAAAATCTTCGACAATTTTAAAAGTTACTCTCTCATCCTCAAAAACTGTAAAGGATAAGGAAATGGGAGGGAGGGGGAGAGAGAGAAAGAGGGTATAGAGAGAAGAAGAGAGACAGGGGCAGGTAGCACTGTTCTACTACACCTCCATCAACACCCTCACAAACACTATTACGATGTCATCTCCACTCATCTCTCCCATGTGCGCCCATTGTTTTAACAAAAAATGAGTGACGGCTAGACATTTAAAAAAATAACAAAATAGAAAAAATCTTATTTTTATCAATTTTGTAAAAGGCATTCTCACATAAAACTTCATATTATGTAATCTAAATTTTTAGCAATGACATTTTTCTTTTTTTTTAAACAGACAAATCAAAATCAATAATAAAAACATTATCAAATCAAAAAGTCCCTTATTTTTCAGCGTTAATTGTAATCTAACCTGAAGAAGAGGCATGGAACAGTTCAGAGTGCATTGTTCATGATTTCTTTCTATAGTTCATAAAAGAAAATATTAAAGCAAGAGTTCTATTGTTTTAATCTTAACTGAATCAGTCATATTATTACGAGGTTCTCATTTAATTAACATTTGCAAAGTCAAAAAGCCAAGAGTTCTGTTTTTTTTCAGCCTGAAATAAAAAAAAATCAGATTAAAATAGTTAGGTATTCTTTTTTTCTTTATTTCAAATTTATTTTTCGAGCATTGTTTGAAGGATTTTTTCTCTTTTCTTTCATGTAATGCAAATATGCATATATACACACAGATATGTATATACGCGTATATATATGAAGGGAGAGTGAGACAGTGTGAGAGAGAAAGAGATATTGATATATCTTTTTGAGACACTTTTTTTTGTCTCTGTTTTTTTTTTCTTTGTGTAGAGGGACACATTTCTTACGTTTTTAATCGAAGGGTTATTTTTCAATACTCTTTTTTTTAATCGATCTTTTGTATGTAACTATTTTTTTTTTGTTTATTCGTTGGTGCAAAACAATTTTTTTCAGGTTCTGAATTTTTCTTGAGTGCGGTTTTTTTATTTGCGTTTGTGCGCGCGTGTGTTGTGTGTTCCATTGGGTCTGCCATTTTTTTTAATTTTTACTCGAAATATTTCTTTAGTTCCTTCAGTTTTCAAAACCGTGGACTTTAATTGTTTTTATTTTATTCTAGTGGTTATTATTTTTGGTTGTGCCGTGGATTTTTTTTTTTTTTCAGAGTCAATATTTCGTCTGAAGGCAACGTTTATAACAGATAGTGTCGTAATCAACTTAAAACCTGGCAGAGTCGAAATTATTTCAATGCTGGAATATAATATATCCTGGTCACGGCACAATTTATAACACGATCAGCCGGTCACTGGGGTGTGACTGGCTTCACATGTAATATTAAATGTCTAAGAAGTGGTTTCATGAAGACGTGACGATGGGACAGTCATTAGGGTCTGTAAGAAGAAAAGCATACCTGAGATGTTGGATGTGGTTGTGTGGCTCCTTCTTCTCCCAAGAATATATATATATATATATATATATATATATATATATATATATATATATATATATATGATGCCTCCGTTCAGTCTCGAAATACAAAGGATACCCCTGTAGGGGCAGCTGCGCGTGTAATTGTGAAGCAAGGGTTGCGCAATTTCGAACCACACCTTTCCTGATTCGACACATATTTAATCTGAAAAGGAAACACCAGATATATATAAATGAGTTAAAAACCTATTTAATCTGAAAAGGAAACACAAGATATATATATATATATATATATATATATATATATATATATATATATATATATGAATTACAGTTAAAATTACCAAAATGATCCAAGATGGTAAAATTAAAGTATATTATAAATATTAAAGAATTAATATAAAGTTATCTCAGCCAGATGTAAAAGCACGATAAAACCAAATAGGAGATAGAGCTTATAATACGAGCAAACACTTAATAAAACATGTTAAAACCACTTTGAAATGAGTTAAAAACATATTTAATCTGAAAAGGAAACACTAGATAAGTGGATAGTCCTTAATCCGCGGAGTTTCGAAGAAATACTTTCCTTGACATCAGAGGGTAGGAATTAACAAAATGAGGGATCGGATTTTGCATGCAAAAGTATTTGATGAAACAACAAGTAAGTCAAAGATCTTACTTGAAAACAAAAAAAGTGAAGCAGAAGGAATATCGTGAAGAAAAAGGTGATTGCTTGCAAAAGTATTAAATGAAACTACAAGGGTAGCAACTATGGGTTAAATAGAAACCAACTTAAAAAAATTATATTCTATTAAAAAATGTTTATTCAAAATCACTGGATTCGGCATTAAATAACCTTAAAAGGGTTGATATGCCGTAAAACAAAAACAAGCAACAAAATCACTAAGAAAATCCACCAGTTTTTACAGAGAGTAAAAAACAAAATGGGATATATTTTATAAACTTTCTTCTTTAGAATACAGCAAAAATTACGATGAATCATAATAATTTTACAACTTTTTACTGTTATTATTTGTTATGTGGGTCGAAAATTCAGTTTATATTAGTGTCATTCCTATAATACACTGTATTATTTAAATACGTATACGCATTTTATACTAATTTCTCATCATATAGTATTGGATTTACTCTATCATTCTACTTATATACTTTATATATATATATATATATATATATATATATATATATATATATATATAATGATTGAACACTCTGGATTGTCTAATGTCTGCGCCTGAATAAAGCCTTGTGGCAGTTTATGGAAGCTTGGAGTCAAAAGTTGCTTCGTGGTTGTGTTCGAATCTCCCGGCCGGCAGAAATTGTTATCCTACACTGATACTTGCGTAAGAATGAAACACGAGCGTATTATATATATATATTATTTCTAAATTGTAATCTATTGTGTATTGGTCAAATTCAATGTCGCTTAACAACGTGTTGATGCTATTATATCTTATCTGCTTCTGGGGACATAAAATATATCATCCCATTGAGCCTCCGTCACGGGAGGGTCACCTCAAACATATATATATATATATATATATATATATATATATATATATATATATATATTCTTGGAAAGGAAAGCGTTAATCACCTTGCCCGAAGCAGATACACTCGACTGGCACCCTTTAAATCAGATGGACCAGAATAAGTTCAGCGTTTTACAGCAGGCCAAAGCAAGAAGGTGCGCCAGAGATTGATCTGCTTTGGCGGGGTCAGCTTAGAGAGAGCGGTATGATGTTGAAAATCCCGAACCCGCTCAATGAACTAAGCTAAATAACATCACTGAGCATACACTCCGGGAATAAAGAAATTTAGAAGTGCCTATCTACGAACATATAGTTATCCAGAGAAATACAGTTTGGCTGTATCATAGTTGAGTGTGGTTAAACGGGAAAATACTTCAAGTTAAATATGGAATGATTTCATGCTTATATACAGATTATAAGTTGCGTGGATTACTCTATTCTGTTTTTGCAGAAATATGCATTATTGTTCATAGCAACCAGTGATCTCTCTTACTTCGATGCTCAACCTACGAAGGTGAAAGTGCGTATGCTTATCAAGGAGGGACTCTTGATAGATATCGAACAACCGCTGTAAAGGTGTTCCGCTCTAATGCAAAGGTTGCACAATATTCAAACACACCTGTTTAGAACTGGCATGGCTTGAATCTAGTGGCAAATAAGTCCAATAAATCTAGACACGATTCCGGGATTAGCATAGAACCCTCTGGCATGCAGCACCTATTATTTCTAAATTGTAATCAATTGTGTATTGATCAAATTCAATGTCCCTTAACATCGTGTTGATGCTATTATATCTTATCTGCTTCTGGGGACATAAAATATACCATGCCATTGATCCTCCGTAACGGGGGGGGGTCACCTCAAACACACAAAAAAGGAATATAATTTCAGAAAGTGTCTCCACTCCCGTTGCGCCTACTCTCCTGCCCGATCTGGAATCGCCCAGCACCGAGAAATGAAGCTCGTAGTTTGCAGCTTCACGCGCACATGAGATTATGCGAGAACGCACGTAATAAAATGCTGTCCGCCGTCTTTGTTTTTCCTTTTCTCGGCCTGAACTCACTCGCTTAGCACCCACGGTAAGACTTGTTTTTTCTTAGCTTCTAACCGCAGCCATCATTCATATGCACCTGCATTTTTTAATAATAAAAAATAATATAATAACTCCAAAAATATGTCTTACCTATATTTATATACTCCCCAGTATATATTCAGATATACGTATTGTGTGTTTTTTGTATGCATGTATGTAGATACGTTTGCGATGTTTATTTGCAGGCACGTGTTTTCTTAGAAACTGAAGAATACAAGAACGAGATAAATACTAGAGAAGAAACTTGAAGGATCTACAAATAAAACAAACAGATCGAAAAAGGAAATCAACGAAAAAAGAAGAAACAATAATGAAATCGAAATGTAATTCGATTTGAGTATTTTAGCCGTTGTTGCTTTAGAATGCGTTAGGTTTCATTTAGAGATTTCTATAGTATCACTGTTTATCTTGAAGCTATAATTTTGTGGGGGCGATGCGTTCGATATATACGTTAAATCTGTTTTTCTTTTATCACAAAGCAGAAACAATTTTGCTTACATCATTTTAACTTGCGTCTTCAGCTTCCCAGCATCTTATAGAGTAATAATTCCTATATATGTATATGTATGTGCACGTATATTTATCTATCTATGAATATGCATAAACATGGCAAAGTAAATATATACCCATGTAAACGGCGTATTCATTAAAATTATTAATTATTTAAAAGTAGTTTACTTGACGCATACTTGTCATAGAGGAGCTTGAGAAATGGAAAAACTTTTGACAAAGATCTCATATCTTCGAAATGTGAAATTCCGGCGTAACATCACAAGTTCAGGAAGAACGCTAGAAGCAAGTAAGATTTATTATTTTTTTAAGGAGGCCTCATTATATAGTTTTTAGTTTTGCTTCCATACAACCAGGTATATTCCCGCATTTTTACAACATTCGCATAAGTTAACTATTTAATTATGTAAAGACAGTGGTGTATAACTAGGGCGAGGGACGAGATCTAGTAAAGACTGATACAGTGAGGGTTTAAGTTGTATCGGTCCTATTTTGTTCAAGCAGGGAACCAATAATTTTCCCCACTCTTTATCTGTGCCTAAATCCAAACGTAGATTCCATGAGCAAAGCTTCTTTCTTAGAACTGCACGCCAGTGGAACTCTCTGCTGCTTTCCTGTTTCCCCACCTGACTGCAACTTGGACGTCTTCAAGTCCAACATAAACAAACTCCTGACAAACCGCCCCCTTAAGTAAGACACTCTATCAAAACCCTCAATACTAATGATTACTACAATACTATCTCATTGATTACTGTACACGCAATTATCCTTATCCTTGAGTGGCCTTCGAGCCTTGATAAGTGGTGACTCCCATGTAAAAAAAAAAAAGAAAAAAACAGTGTTGTATAACTAGGGCGAGGGACGAGATCTAGTAAAGGCTGATACAGTGAGGGTTTAAGTTGTATCGGTTCTATTTTGTTCAAGCAGGGAACCGCTGAAGCACATGGTTATTTAGCTTGTCTCTCTCTCTCTCTCTCTCTCTCTCTCTCTCTTTCTTTCTTTCTTTTTCACAAAAGCCGATATGACTAAAGGGTGGATTAACAAGTACGGTTTGGCGATATCTTAGAGCAATATTACATGAATAAACATGAAACTAAAGAAACGTGTACTGTATCTTCTTGATAGGATTTTGCTTTCGCAAACGTACGTGCCGATAAATGTCGACGCGGCAGAGCACAGGTAAAGAAAGAGAACATCCTGCCTCTTTTAAACACACGACTACGTGGCAGTATTGAAAATGAACTACGACACTAACCCTAGGCGGGTTTAACCAGCTTCCTCCGAAGGAAGAAATTTTATCGGAGTATAAAATTCACAAACGGTCCCCAGTCGCATCTATATCCCCGTTAAAGGAGGTGGCGACGTTAGGTTTTTTTGCAACTCTTGCAGGGATGTGTCGCTGTCCTCTTACATACAGCGTCTGGTATTTCCAAATTGGTCATCCATCGGAACAGGCTCAGCGTTACTTAACTTCGGTGATCTAACAAGAATTAGTGTGCTGTATATGTCAGCAATGGAACAATGCATTTTGTCATCAACATTAGTTAACGATGTAAAGTAATAGTAAAGTATTACTGATAATAGTAATAATAAGTAATATTACTATTAAACGTTTTCTACATTAATCGCTAAATATGCACTTACATGGATGAGTGTTCACCAGGCCTTATGATTTAAGTTTATGTTTTCCATTCACCAACGTTGTCTATCCATCTTTTCTTTTGTCTATCTTTCGACCGGCTTCCTTGTATTATGCCTTAATGTATATTTTGCATAGCTCTGCAACACGTAAAATGGAAGGTTGCTTTTATCGCGTTTTGATGCAACAAATCGTGTGTTTTAGCAGTGTGTCAATTCACTGTTGTTAAGTATCGAGCGCTAGTATAAAAGTTTCTTAGTTGAAAATTTTTTTTTAAAAATGAAGTTAAGTCGGTGTCAACCATATGACTTCGAAGTTAGCTAGCATTACTGTGAGAATTGATAGAAACAGAAGTGCTGTTACATTGCTCATTTAAAAGAGAGTGAGAGAATTCATTTCCTTGAAGATACGAAAGTTGTGAACATGTCGTTTGAAAAATGTTCGGGCAAGATATGATTAAACGGTAATAATCTATTTCACTCTGTTGGTGATTTGGAATAAAGATCCAGTTGAATAAACCTTCTATGTCTCCAAGAATTTCAGTTTTGTCTTGTGTTAATTTTATTTTCAAGGTATGAAAAAATATTGATTGCATGCAACATTCCCTCAGTTTAGAATGATAGCTAAAATTCCCTCACACTTGATTATAAAATAGCTAAAATTCCCTCACACTTGATTATAAAATAGCTAAAATTCCCTCACACGATTATAAAATAGCTAAAATTCCCTCACACTTGATTATAAAATAGCTAAAATTCCCTCATACTTGATTATAAAATAGCTAAAATTCCCTCACACGATTATATAGCTAAAATTCCCTCACACGATTATACAATAGCTAAAATTCCCTCACACTTGATTATAAAATAGCTAAAATTCCCTCACACTTGATTATAAAATAGCTAAAATTCCCTCACACTTGATTATAAAATAGCTAAAATTCCCTCACACGATTATAAAATAGCTAAAATTCCCTCACACGATTATAAAATAGCTAAAATTCCCTCACACTTGATTATAAAATAGCTAAAATTCCCTCACACGATTATAAAATAGCTAAAATTTCCTCACACGATTATAAAATAGCTAAAATTCCCTCACACTTGATTATAAAATAGCTAAAATTCCCTCACACTTGATTATAAAATAGCTAAAATTCCCTCACGATTATAAAATAGCTAAAATTCCCTCACACTTGATTATAAAATAGCAAAAATTCCCTCACACTTGATTATAAAATAGCTAAAATTCCCTCACACTTGATTATAAGATAGCTAAAATTCCCTCACACTTTATTATAAAATAGCTAAAATTCCCTCACACTTGATTATAAAATAGCTTTTACATCAATTTTGAATAAATCTCGTCGATCTCTCATATTAATTTTAAAATTGTATTCCTGTCACTTAGTTACGTTCAAATGTGAGATTGCATTATCGTCAATCTGTCATGCTTAGTTTTAAAATCACATACACGTCCGGCTGTCACACTTGGTTTCGGAATCGCATTTTTGTCTGTCTGTGACGCTTGGTTTCGAAATCATATTTACATCAGTCTATCGTGTTGTGTCTTAAAATTGCATTTTTGTCTGTCTGTCACACTTAAGTATTAATAACTATTGTTTTCAATATTATTTTTGTCAGTAAAATGTGCAGATTGAATGGACGCATTATTCTTGTTTTGTTTCCTTAAATCTTCCTCTATCGAACAGACTGTCATGCCCAAACCGCATGAATAACTAAACCCAATTCTCATGTTTATTTATTGGGTCCAAACGCCATCGGTCAGCATACTTTATTAATACGCTATGTTGTGACCGGTCTAGCGTAAATCTATCGTTATTGTCTCGCACTGGCTACTTGAACGGAGAGGATAGAACCTGCATGAAGTTTTGATTTTATACCGCGCCACCTAACCATCCTGCTTTTCTTAAACACTTTTGACCCAGGAATTCGTGGAGCAATTGCACTGGATATTTCCGTCGTGGGCAGCTTGTGGCTCGTTTAGTTTTACTCTGCAAACAATCACATACACATCTTAGGATGCATTTCCTCCTTGTTGAAAGATAGTTTTAGGACGCATAAGAACACAGTTCACATTATCATTTTATTGTATTGCAGACAGAGTTTAAGGTAGTATTTATTGGTTTTGTTGTGTTTTCATTCATCAATGATTGTAAAAAGGGAACACAGTTTCTGGATGGTTTGCTGACAAAATTATTCGAACGCTGGAAAAGTAGTAATATGTAATTCTCAAAAATGAATGGCGTGCAACACTAGAAAAAAATAAAAGGAATAAATGTAGATGTGGAAAAACAATTTGCTTGTCTGAGTTGTCGGGATAGAAAATGACTTACATTTTAAGAAGCGTGTCTGGAATAATACAGCAATGGTTCCATTTGAAAATGGTATGTCATTCCCTTGTCGGAGCTAAGCAGAGAATGGTGCTATTTGTCTCGTTTGTTGAACTATTGTTGAAGGTATCTATATCTGTTTATTATGTTAAAAATGCACGCGCGCATGCAACGAATATTACATAGACGACTGTATAACATAACTAAACCCATTCCTCACGTTTATTCATTGGGTCCAAATCCCATCGGTCAGCATACTTTATTATATGGAAAAATGCGCGCATGAAAAGTAATTTATCAATATTCAAATTTTATTTTAGCTGCAATATTTTAAGTCTAAAAAATTCTTATTTTTTACTTTACTAGAATATCTTGTTCTTTACTTTTTCAGGTTTAATAAAATCTTAAGAATATTACTTTTCATGCGCGCATTTTTCCATATAATCCATTATTTTTCCAGGCATTGCTATTGTATTAATATATAAATTTATAATATTTATTTATGATTGTCAAAAAAGATTAGCTCTCAAACACACATTTATGCAATATTTATCATTCAATCACAGTAGTTCCGAGCCAGGGTCTCTACCGAGACTGCGGTTCATGAATTCGTGATCTGTATAGAGCGTAAACTAATAAAAAAGAAGATGGCACTCGGTGTCTTTTTAGATATCGTTGGAGCTTTTGACAACATACTCTTCAGTAGTATGTTCAAGTCGCTACGAGAACTCAATGTGCCACCAGTACTCATCCGATGGATTGAGTATATGGTGAGGCACAGAACAGTTCAAGTAGAACTACTGAGGGCAACTGTTAAAAGGGAAGTAGTTAAATGAAACTCCCAAAGTGGGATTTTATCACCTTTACTATGGAACTGTATGCTGATTCCTCTTTTAAAAGAGTTTAAAAATAGGAATATTTATGCCCAGGCTGATGCTGATGACATCGCTGTGCTGGTCGCGGGTTCAAAAGCATCATTGGTCAGACGCATTGCCAAAATGGGACTACATTTTTCATCAAATGTGATAACGAAAAATTTGAGTTCATTCAAAGAATATGTATATCATAGAATTCACTAATATTTTTAATCGATAAATTCACCATTTTTTTTGCTATAAAATCATAAGGAGAGTTAAAAAAAATTAGTTATTAAAAAAAAGTTCGGTTTTTTAATTATAAAAAAAACGATACACGGGATTGAACCTAAAATCTTTCCACTAGCCCCCGGTACTCTAACCGTTACGCTAACATGTCATATTGGCAAAATCGCAATAAAAAATATTTATATACAAAAAAAGTTATGCAAAATAAAAAAAGCTTTAGTCACTTATGTACTTATCCTCCTGTTTGTGAACCCACATATTTTGTTGTTACTTTTTTTCTACTGAACCAAATTTCGAAAAAAAAAATTCAAAATGTAGCTAATGAGGTGTTCTATCCACCTATATAACCTGTTTGAAATTTGGTTGCGAACGGAATTAGTGGTGGGGGTTCGAATGTGTCTCGATTCATTCAATTTCGGACTTAAGCATATAATCAACCACTACCGTGGTTGAATGATACTGAGGTTTTCATTTAGATGTTGCTGAAGTGTAAGTTTGTTCTCCTTAATTTTACACCCCTATTTTATACGTTATACACTCCTCCAATTTATACAGACCTCCAACAATACGACATGCATGTATATACAGAGAAAGAGAGACAAACAGAAATGGAGAAACGGAAACAGACAGAAATAGAGAAAGAGAGATAGATATATATCTTTGTCTCAGTCGTTTTCTATTCCACGCTTCTCTTTATCTACATATCTAATTTGCTCACACTTTATCTGAATATATATATATATATATATATATATATATATATATATATATAGTAATTTATAAAATATATATGGCGATTAAGCTACACTGAATATTCGGCGTTTCATCCACTCTAGGACTCCTCAGGTTATGCGCGAATTCTGTGGTTGTTTATCGTTTTTATATGCTCCTCTCCTATTGAGATTTTAGTTAGCCAATCAGCTTTCTAGTATCCACCGCGCCCCTTCCTATCAGCCAATGGGCATGCATTTTATCGGAAAAGGATCTGTTTTAAAACTAGGTTAATGTTTTTTTTAGTTTATATATAAATATATATATGTGTACATACATATATGCACATATATTTATATATTTATATATAAACTAAAAAAAACAAAAAAAACACTAACCTAGTTTTAAAACAGATCCTTTGTCCGATAAAATGCATGCCCATTGGCTGATAGGAAGGGGGCGGTGGATACTAGAAAGCTTATTGGCTAACTAAAATCTCAATAGGAGAGGAGTATATAAAAACGATAAACAACCACAGAATTCGCGCATAAGCCTGAGGAGTCCTAGAGTGGATGAAACGCCGAATATTCAGTGTAGCTTAATCGCCATATATATTTTATAAATTACTAACTAGCTCTACCTACGTATTGAGCACTTTTGAAGTAAATACTTAAAGTTTACGCATAAATCAATACTTTAGTATATTAATTTTATGCGAGTAAATTAAGTAGTTATATATATATATATATATATATATATATAGTTATATCCTGTTTCCTTCTATTTCTCTCCTCCCCCCTCTCTCTCCCTCTCTGTATGTATATATATATATGTATATATATATATATATATATATATATATATATATATATACTTCTCCATTTAAGAACAAGATGCTCTAAATAGCAAATATAAACTTTATTTCTCTCGCCTCATGAGGAACAGTTGGGGTTTTTAATAAACCAATTTGCTCCGAAAGCATGTTTGCTCTATGTAATACTTGTCTATATAAATAAAAATAATATATATGTATATATTATATATAATGTTAATATATATATATATATATATATATAGAGAGAGAGAGAGAGAGAGAGATTTGCCTCCGTCACTCATCTTTCTCTCTCCCACTTTCCTTTTAACTTTTCACACTTTTTATCTCTCTTAGTCTCTTTATCTCTTATTAGTTTTTTTTGTTCCTTGCTTTATCTTTCTCTCTCTTTCTCTACACATACATACACACAGATACACACCTGTATACCTTTCACTTAGTTGTTCTCTCTCTCTCTCTCTCTTTCTCTCTCTCTCTCTCTATTTCTCTCCCTTTCTCTCTCTCTCTCGCCCTTTCTCTTTTTCTCTTTCTCTCGCACACACACACACTCACGTATGCACTGTCAATGTATTATACATGTTCTTAATATCAATCGTTGTTTTCCTTTCTCTTTAACACTTTCTTTTGCTTATTTCTCTTAATTCTTAATTATTTGTCACAATTTTTCTCACAAAACATCCCATTTCTCTCTCACGCATACACCTTGGCTTTTCTCTCTCGTTTTCTATAAACATAATCTGCACACTCTCTTTCTCCTCCCTCTCTCTCCCTATTTCTCTCCGCCCCTGTTCATGCAAATTGTCCTTTTGTGTCTCTCATCATTTTACTAGTTTGTAACTTTTAATCTATAAACGAGTTCGTTCATTATTTGGCAAGCGACTTTTTTTATATGTCGTTCATCGCCCCCACCTTCGCCTCAATTATCGAGATCCGATCAAACAAGATCGATCAAAATCAAATAAAGTTAACAAAAAAATTATGCTTATCGATCAACGCTCGTAAGATTATCGACAAAAACAGAAAGCGATTTTTTTTTCCGATGGGAAAATGCAAGAGGCAAATTACTAATGAATAACATTGGTAGAATATAGAATTGGTAAAATCTACAACACAATAACTGTATATATATATATATATATATGTGTGTGTGTGCGTGTGTGTGTGTGCGTGTGTGTGTGTCTGTTCACGTCTGCATGTGTAATTGTATACTCATGTGTACGATGCTTTAAAAGAAGGCATTTTCCTGTTTATTTTTATATGCATTATTATTATATGTATATGTAGTCATATATATATATACACACATTTGTTGAAGCAAATAGAAAGCTCATACAAACAAAATCGCTCGTGCGCACTCATATGTAAATATGCATATGATAGATGTATGCAATTATTGACAGAAAATAAAATAATAAATACATATGCATGTGTATATATGTACACATAATATCCGTTCTAATATATATATATATATATATATATATATATATATATATATATATATGAGAGAGAGAAAGAAACATAAAACTTTAAGTTGAAATTGACAATAAAATTTATTGTTCGACTGAATACACCAAAAACAATTTACAAAGTCCTTATTCCGCGGAATTTCAAAGAATGTTATTCCTGTTATTCTTCTCATCAGAGGACATAAAGAAATCAGCAAATTATATTTGTAGTAATGCTAGAATTTGCTAGTAAGCGCATTAGGTAAAATCGCCATTTATTGTAGTAATAAATTGCCAAATTAAAAAAAGAAGCGAAAAAAATGTTGGATATGTAATATATATATATATATATATATATATATATATATATATATATATATATATAACAAACCGCGCATAATATTTCAGCTCGCATGAAAATTCTCTCAAGTTGATCCGAAATGCAAAATAGTTCTTTAGAGAGAATGGAGTCCAAAATAAGTCCAGCGTGACGATGCATATAATCCGATTGGAAAGCCTTCAAAACAGCTGAAATAATGAAAATTGTTTTTTTTCGGGCAGTGCAGTAGCCCGAAGAGAAGTCTGCCCCCAGTCAAATGGGACCTAATAGCAAAAAGAGAGAACACCAGTATGAGAACCTTCATCATCGGCTTAATTAGAAAAAGTGATTTCAGATTAAATTTTAAAGAAATTAAGATCAGGATACGCGGGGAAAAAATCTGTCCGTGAAAGCTCGTATTACTCTGACTAGAAATTGTCTAGACAAAAATTTGGGGAGGATGAGGATTATATGTATATATATATATATATATATATATATATATATATATATATATATATGTTGTACATACATGTATATATATATGTACGTATATATATATATATATGTTGTACATATATGTATATATATGTGTGTATATGTATATGTTGTACATATATATTTGTATATATATGTGCATATATGTATGTGTATATATATATGTGTGTGTACATGCGTGCGTGTTTGTGTGTGTTATGCCTTCCTTCAGTCTTGACAGACTATGGATACCCACTGAAAATGTTTCTGCCCCTGAAATTTTTGTGGCAAGAGTTGCAAAATCTCAAAGCACACCTCCCCTGAGTCGACATTGTTGAATAACAGTGGCAAGTGGATGTTCAGGATGACTGAAAACAATGCCGAGATAAGTGGAAAGCACATACAGCGCCTGGAATTCCCAAATGGTTACCCATATTGTATTAGCCAGGCTCAACTTTGCTTAACTTCGGTGATCCGAGGAGAACCGGTGAGTCAACACGATTATGCCAACGTATATATAGAATGCCTACTGTTGATGGTAAGGACTGTTGATATTGAATGTAAAATTCAAAATTTTTACGTTTTAAAGACTAAACAAGTGCAGAATCTCTTTCAATAAATGAACCTATTTATTCATAAAAATTAAATTCAATATTTCGATTCATAAATGAATCTTCATCAGGAAATACAGGTTTATCTCCTTTTTTACGTACCATAGCGGCGGTAATGCTTGGCACGTTTTCATTTAGATGTTGCTGAAAGTCTACAGGTTGTGTAACTCGTCTAAACTTCCCCCTCAACATAGTGGGTTATCCTGCCATATTTGGTAATTCTACAAGTATACATCTAACGCTGTGAGCATGAATAGGGTTTGTAGTTATAAGTGAACCCTGGGTCCCATCCCTGTTCGTGGAAGTGGGCGCTGTAGCCCGTCAAAACTTTTCGTTCTCAATGGTGAGTTATCCTGCCAAATCTGGTAACTCGAAACAGTGTGAGCGTGCATATTGTTCCCCCTTGTAAACGATCCCCCCCGTGGGACCCCACTTTATCATAGCCAATTAAGTTCCTTGATACGTCTTCTTCAGTTGTATATGGGCAGTTTTGAGTAACAGTAAAACATATAGGAGCCTATTGAGTATGGTCAGACACACACACAAACGTTGAACTTTATTATATAGATATATAAAGCACATTGTGTGTGGGCGAGTTTATCTCCTATGGACTCAAAAACGGATGGGTCGATTTGTTTTTAATTTCACACAAGTGTACTTTATGGGTTTTGGGGTCTTTTCCCATAGGATTTGCATCAGATGATCCCGATAAGTATCAAAAATCGATCATCGGAAATTTCAAATTAAAAAAGGAACACTCCGATTTTGACCAAAGTTAATATCTGATGCAGACTAACATTCGAAGTGAATTTTAGAAGTTTCATCACCGCACAAGCAGAAGGCCCCAAAGGTATAAAATTAACAGTATGTTTATTGATAAGATAGGGTCGATACCGATACTCCAAAAAGTTCCGATTTTTTCGATTTCCGATTCCGATTCTGATTAATCGCCCCAACATTATATATATATATATATATATATATATATATATATATATATATATATATATATATATATATTATTTCATTTTCAACCAAAACAGGACACAGTGCCACTTTGAAGTAGGGGGTTACTATCAGGGACATAGGTTGCAGAAATATTATGAAAGGAGATAAGCAGCAAGATGATTGAACTTCTGCATGTCAGTACAGTTGGGAAAGCAGACTCCTGGAAGGGATTTCCAAAGTCTAGCAGTGCTGTGGACGAAACTATTGGATGAGAAGGCTTTCTTACACCTGGGGATCTCTACTGTGTATGTGTGGGATTTAGTTGCTTGTCGGGTTTGTCGGGGCTATTTACGTTGAGGAGGTACAAGTGCTTGTAGTTCTTCAGAGCATTCACTATTAAATTACTTGTAGAACAGGAAGGTTGATGGTTGAAGCTTAGGTGACAGTTTAGGACGTATACGGTTAGCGACACTCTTTTGAACTTTGTCCAAGAGTGAGAGGCTAATAGCAGAAGCGCCAGTCCCAATATGACAACAGTACTCCATACATGGGCGAATTGTGGCATTATAGAGGTACAGGATATTTTCAGCCGTAAGTAGCTTTCGAAAACGGTAGAGAGAGACTCATCTTCTTCGCAACAGCCTTGGCAGTGCCCTCAATATATCTGTTCCAACTAATGTTCCCTGTGAACGTTAGGCCCAGGAGTTAAATATATATATATATATAAGTGTGTGTGTGTGTGTGTGTGTGCCAATAAAATTACCATAAATCCAACATTATTATAAGAAAAGAAAACTTTTTATACATCCAAATACTGTTAACAAATATAGAAACCAGCTAATTATCTAAAGTGTTCAAATTATTGGCCATTGTTTTCCATCACTGATTGGATCTAATCAGTCCAATTAGTATGTTGACACATCTTCTTTCAATGGTTGCTTTCAACTCATCATTGTAGCTTGTTTTGTTGTGTGAATCCTGTGTTTCACATGATATGCTCTTATGTCATCATGATAATGGGGAAGCGCCCCATCCTACTGGAGGTGCCATTCTTTATTCCTAAGCACCTCTTGGGAACGCGGCATAGCTTATTCATGTAGTACGTTGAGATAATTTAAAGAGTGTATACATTTTATTGGGACACTTATATATATATATATATATATAGATAGATAGATAGAGAGAGAGAGAGAGAGAGAAATTATAGTTCTTTGCTGTAGCTGTTTCTTGGTGGATTCTTGCTATGAACGGTTTACGTGGGTAGACTGAATATTGAAAATCAGTTGAACTCCTTTTATAACAGTAAAGTAAAGATGGTCTGGCAACATCTTTTTTAGTTATAAGATGTAGAAAAGAGAAAATTCCACTCGGATTCAAAAGTTGGTTTTGTACTCTATCATGCAAAGAGAAAATATTCTGAATATATCAGCAGAACTCTATCTTACGACATTCCTAGGTTTCATAGCAGTAAAGGGTTGCATCAAAAATGAATTTTTTCTGGAGCAGTAGAATGATCCAAGAATTCTTCCAGTGACCTTGTCTTTCATTACAGATTTGGAATTAAAAGCCAGTCCTATGAATTTACCAAAGAAGAGGGATTCCCCATGAGGAGTCTTTCATTTCAAATGCGGAGATCTGAGACGCCGAATGTTGGTCGTAATGTAATGTTATGACCCTTTAGGCTGTGATCATAGCGTAGTATCTGTTAACTGTGGCAAGCGGGGTCAAGGGTCAAAACATTATTATTATTATTATTATTATTATTGTTGTTGTTATTATATTCTTGTTTATTGATTTGAGCGACGGATTGCCGCTGGATCAGTTATTTTGATTAGAAGAATAAACAATTAAATTGCGAAAGAAATGATTGGCGTGTGAATCGCAAAAAGAATGTGAAAATAGAAAATATATGCAAACATTATTTTGGGGTTTTGAATAAACAAATAACTAAGTGGATTAGATTGGTATGAGACACGTAATTCGGTGACGTAAGAGAACACGTGATGTAGTTAGTTTTGGAGAGATTGAGAGAGTTGAGGATTGACCACCAGAGCAGACAGACGTCTAGACAAGGGTGGACAGACAGCTAGGAACTGGCTGTAAGAATAGAAAATGTAGAAACTGCAGATCCTGTGAAAACCAATTAAGACAACTGTAATAAATTTATATTACAAAAACATAAAGAGTTGTTTTGTTTCACAAATAAGAACAGTTGTCTCAATTATATGGTGCTGATCGCTTCATGGTTCGTCACGGAGCAGCGGGAAGATACAAAAGAACTCTCAAAAAAGGGTATGAAGCATATATTATTCTTCTTACATATGAACTGTAAAAATATCCCGTGTGATAAGTCTGATACAACATGACTCAGTTTACACGTCAATATCATGTCCTCATACAAACATACGTACGATTTATACGTTTATTATCTGTCTGTTAAAAGAACAATATCTTACATCCACTAGATAATACATGACACGTTTTAATATATCATCTCCTCCAATATAAACTAATATACAACACAGACACACACACAGACACGTTCACTTATATATATATATATATATATATATATATATATATATATATATATAAGTTTTAGACGCCACTTTTTTTTCAATTGCATCACATGTTCCATGTCAGATGAGAGTTTTAAAGAGATCTTGATCATCAATGCTTTTAAAAGTACAGTCATGGACAATTAAATCGTCAAGAAATAATTTCCGAATGTTATTTAAAAGATCGTTTACGGAGATCAGTAAAGGGATTGAGTTCACAATGTATCATTAAGGCTCGCCGGAATTGATACATTGGATTTCAAAATCTTGTCCGTCAACAACTACTTTTATAGAACTACCGGAGGGAAACGATTTGATTGGTGAGAGTTATGCAAATAAATAAAGTACATAAATAAAGAGGAAAAGAAATAAGAAATAGAGGGTGTGGCAGAATTAACAGGTGTTTATATATATATATATATATATATATATATATATATATATATATATATATATATATATATATATACTAGAAAAAGTACCCGTCGTTGACTGGGTTCAAAACCAGCCTACAGAAAATGGACTTTGATTTATGAAAGTATGATAGGTTATGAAAAGGAAGGGTTGTAAAGAGATAGCTTCGAATTTGGGGGGATCAAACCAAAGCAAAATATGTTGATAGTAAAAACAAAATAGATAAATCCCATAATTTATTATACCATACCTGTTCACACTGAAATTCTGTGGATCTACATTAAAAAACCTTGTTAAACTTTGTGATATTTCCATTCTATGGATGTCAGAGGCGAACGAACACCCCATAATTTTATTATACCATATTTCTTCAAACTGAAACATAATTATAAAGTATACTTACGCAGATAGATATGAAAAGTCTTTATTAAAGTTTGTGCCTATTTCCATTCTATGGAGGCCAGGGGCGAACGCAGACACCAAAATTTTATTATACCATCCCTATTTAAGTAAAAACATACTTATCAAAGTATTCATATTTACATCTATATCAAAAACACTTGTAAACGTTTTTTTTTGTAATTTTTTATTTCCATACTTTGTGGACCAGGCGCGAACGCAGACCCCACAATTTTAATGAACCACTGTTTTGCCAGATCAAACTTACTCATTCCTGTGTCTCAATACATCTGCTATCATTATATGTGATAAGTTTTTTTTAAAATAGCCAACCATATAGGAGCCTATTCGTGACCAGACACACACACACACACACACACATTCAGTCTTATATTATAGAATATATACATATGTTAAACAAAAGAATATATATATATGTATGTGTGTGTATGTGTGTGTGTGTGTGTGTTTCTGGCCCACCCTGTATATATGTGATGCATTCTTTAGGAGAAATTGTTGTAGAAGAATTTACACGAAGAAGATATAAAAATTGCCGTATTTTTATTGTATATCCGATTATCTTTGCCATTGTCTTATAAATGTCTATTTCGATGATTATCTCACTGAGGAATTGCATTCTTTGTAATCATGTCGATGTTTTGAAATCTTGCAGACAATGTCGATTTCAACTGTGAGAAGAGCCAGACATCTCAATAAGAACGAACTTGGATTGAAAATGGACGGACTGACAAATTTTGAGTAATGCAATTATTGGAAGAAATCGGAACTGATATTAAGTTGTTTCTATTCACTCTCGGTATTTATCGACAAAACATAGAATTTCGAAGTTAAGAGTGGCCAACCAGTAAGAAAATAATTTAAAAATTACGCGTGGCAGATACACGAAAATACTTTTCCAAACTTAAGCTTGACGGACTTACAAAAATCCTATTTTAAACTTAAGCTTGATTGCACAAGTACTATTTAAAACTTACACCAATGAAAATGTTATTTCAAACTTCGAAAATGTTCATTTAAATTTAAGTTAACAGACCGATAAAAATGCTTTTTAAAACTTTAACCTTAATCGTGACAGCAATAGAAGCATACATCACGATGCAATTCAATGCTAAGTTTGATAAAAAGAAAAGTATTTTCCTAAAAAATATTGTGAGGAAAAAGTAAATACATAAAAATAAATGTAGACATTTTAGTTTTGCCAACTAAACCGGGGAACTTAAAAATTTGTTATGAGAAAAACAAAAATAACTCCTTGCTAAGAAAATGCTTTTGATTAATATATGGAAAATTTCTCCTTGAATTACTTAATATTGAATTAAGAGCTACGAGCATTGTATGCTATTGAGGTTATAACATAACCTTAGTGTTAACGAAATTTATATATATATATATATATATATATATATATATATATATATATATATATATACAGAGAAACTGCTACCCAACACCCTGGAAAACCTCATCAGTATGCCTGTGTTTAAGAATTCGTGTGATCGGTTATCTCTCTTTCAGTACAGACCAATAAGTCTCCTATGCGTCATGAGTAAGTTACTGGAATCTGTGTCAAATAGAGATGTAGTCAACCATCCAGCAAAAAAAAACTTTCTTAATGGCATGCAATATGGTTTCCGTTCTGCTAGATCTACAGCAGATGTGCAAACGATTATATCTCATAAGATTAGAGAATTTCTCGACGGAGGCAACCTTTCAAGGGCAATAGCTCTTGACATATCAACGGCTTTTGATAGGATACGGCATAAAGGTCTACAAGATCTCCAGCTACGTTATAGCTGGAAATGTATTCTCAATTATTATATATATTTCTGATATGTTCATACGTGTAATGATTGATAGGCAGAAATCAGAAGGTCACAGTATTAATGTTGGAGTCCCCCAGAGGTTCATCCCGGGACCAACTCTTTTCCTGATCCACATCAATGATTTCTTAAATCATATTCTAATATAATTCGTAGACATTCATGCCGACAACACTACCATTTATGGCAACACTTCAACTGATTCTCTCTCCTCAGACCTTGAGCACGAGTTACAATGCGGAAAGAGATGGCTACTTACTTTTGATGCATCTAAAAGCGAGCTTCTATCTTTACATCGTCAATCCTCTGGTCCCTGTCTGGCATCAATTGAAATGAATGGCTCTTATCTTGGGGAGGATCCATGTTTTTACAAGCTCCTGAATCTTACTTTTACTCCTTATCTGAAGTGGAACGCGTACATCGAATCCGTTGCCAAGGTTGCTGGAAAATGGTGGGATGCTTTTACCGCTCCATTAGATATCTCACTGCTGATGCTATTCTCTACCAATAAAAGACAAGTACTTCCAAGGATGGAGTAGTGTTGCCAGATCCGGACAGGAGATGCTGTAAACATCTTATCTTGCCCTGACAGAGTTCAAAATAGACTTCATAGCTTAGTGGGGGACGCCCTTTTTTCTTCCCTGCAACTTCTTTTCTGCAGAAGAGACGTTGCGAGTTTGTCTCTGCTTTATCGTTATTTTCATCGCAAGTCCTTGTCTGAGCTCAAATTTATGGTTTCCCTCGCAAAACCTTCACGAAAAACACTCGTCTATCTTAAACCATTATAAATAGTATCCCCCCACTCTTTATCTGTGCCTAAACATAAACCTAGATTCTATGGACAAAGCTTTCTAGCTTACTACAATATGGTCGTTTTCAAGTCCAATGTAAAGAAGTTCTTGATCAGTCATCCCCTTAAATAATCCGATTTATCAAATTTTCGACTAACGATAAGGATATACTACGGGCCTTTATAAGTGGCGATACCTTTGTTAAAAAAAAAAACTAAATTGGATGTTTGAGATCTCAAAATTTAAACCTTGATAAAGAATGGACAGTAAACGATTTGGGTATGTTTATTTAACTGTTTTATTAAATACAAACAAATACACATTTTTATTCCATGCGCCCATCTTTTGCGTCCACAACTTACTGAACTCTAAAAGCAGGACAGGCCTTGGCAGCTGACTCTTTCCTGATAGCGCGGAGTTCTCACCTTATGGAGGTCTTCAGGGAAGCCACACTCTTATGGAGGTGAGCATCAGAGACTTTCTTAACATCGCCCCATAACCAATATTTGTGGTAGTTCAAATCTGGTGAGTTAGAGGGCCAAACATTTATTGGCATAAAAAAGCAATAACTTCGTCTTCAAGAAGGTCTGCACTGTTTTTGACCCATGAGCACGTGGAGAGTTTTGGATGAACATCACTTTCTTGGGATCATATTTCTTCTTAACCCAGGGTAATAGAACTTCCTCCAGAATATTCAGATATTCTGCGGTATTGACCTTCAGATCTGCTGCAATGAGGTGAGGGCGCATGCCTTTCCCGTCGCTGGCAACAGCTCCCAAAACCATGATAGAGACAGAGTGTTTACTTTGCAGGACTAGAGGAACGCCAGAAAGTTCATTGGCGATAACTCTCGAGTTTCTGCGGTTGAGACTTCGTCTACCCCGCATTTTTTTCGTCCACAAAAATGCATATAGTACCACCTTGGTGTTTCAGGTGATTGAGTTGCAAGGAACATCTCTCTTTACGAATGGTTTTAGATTTTACTGTATGTATGTCATGAGATCGTCTGCAATATGACGTCATCTCAAGATCTTTCTGTGCTGCATTAAAAATGGTCATTCTGGGCACATTCCACTTTTCCGCCAGTTCGAGTATTAACTGTGATGGATTTGCTGTAATGAACCGTTTCAAACCACCCAAAAACCTTTTAGTGCGGATTTTATCATTTTCTGAATATGTGCGTTCTTTGTGTTCCTTTACCTTTCTTTTTAAGTTCATTACAACACGATAAACAGTCCTAGGATTATAGCTAGTGTTTCTGATAATGTGAGACCCGGCGTGGAAGAACTCACCAATAACTATTCCATGGTTAAATTCTATACTGGCACTCATTTTTTTTTTATATAAGTACAGGGGAGGGGGGCAGAGAAACTAGCGTTTTTATTTAAATTGATATTCCAAATAGGTAGTTGCTCTGTCACACCCTGTATTTTAGGTGGCTAATCTGGAACATCAAATTCTAAAGAGTATAGCAATAAATATTTCGGATTGATGACGCCGCTTAAAAAAAGCGACCTAATTGCGGATTGAAATTACTACGAATTTATCGTTTACACCCTGTATATATATTATAATAACTTATTAAAATACATATATACATGTATACATTAATATACGATGATTAAGTTACACAAAGTTGTTCGCGTTTCGTCCCCGTAAATACTCCTTCTGTTGAAATATACGTTTACATAGATTAGAACATCAAGCTAATTTTAATGTTATGATCCTCTACGTGAATGAAACGCAAAATATTCTGTGTAGCTTAGTCGTCATTTATATTTGAATAACTGACAAGCTCCAGTCACGTACATAAAGATCACTGTTGAATTAAATACGGAAAATTAATCCCTGAACTAGGTTTCTAGATAACTTATTACGGATACATGAAATTATATATATATATATATATATATATATATATATATATATATATGTGTATATATATATATATATATATATAAAATATAGCTCTCAATACCCAAATTTAAACATAGAAACCGTCTTCTAAAATTCATGATAGAATTCTCTACATAAAAATATATAAACATATACACACATAACTTCATATGTTTACACACACAGAGTTCTACGGACAAATTTATCTTTAGTTGACTTTTGACAACTAAATATTTTCGTTTACTAGCCAGATAGAAAAGTTACTAACCAAACTCACGTTATTTTTTTAATATGACATCTTCGTCCTGTGACGATTATACACATAAATTTTTTTCTGTACTTTTTTAATAAGTGTAATTCTAAATATACAACATATAACAGCCTTCGTAAAAAATAATAATATATTGTTCTATTAAACTTTTATTGTTTAAATAATTTAACTTTGTTCGTTTTATTAAAAAAAAACAGTTGAAAAGATATTTTTCACTCAGTAGTGAGCTTTGGAAGATTGTCAGAGAAAGAAACACAAGCGCCAAAAGATAAGTGTTTCATTATTTCTAGTCGCCACTTTGAAAAACCATTTACAAATGCGACTGTTTCACTCGCAATGTAGAGCCCTGATGTGAGTGTGTGTGTGTGTGTGTGTGTGTGTGTGTGTGTGTGCGTGCGTGCGTGTGTGTGCGTGCGTGCGTGTGCGCGCGCAAAAAAAAAAGATAATCTTACTCCAACGGCATGAATTTCCAATTTGGAGCAGAATGGCACAGTGCTAATCATTCATTTTCTGAAACACCCTGGGTTATCTGCGAATTTAATTATTCAATTGAGTTTTTAATTATTTATTTTGATACATATTTACAGCGCATCAGATTTCGAGCTGAACTCTACAAAGAAATCGCATATTGTTTCCTCTATCAAAATTACAAAATAAAAACATTTGTTGGCTTGCGAAATTGCGGTACTTGATTTTTATGTGCCCCAGCTCAAAAAAAAAACAGCGTTACAGTAATTATTTGAATAAAACGCGATTGAGCTTTTTTCTGGAGTTGTATTTTTGCTAAGTGTTCTGTTTTAAGTGTTTCCTGTCGAATATTCGAATGTTGCAACGCATGTATTTGCGTATCACTTCAGCTGTGAATCTCTCAGCACTTATCGCCGTATAACTGCGATGCCAATTAAATACCTAAACGCTTAAGGCAACGAGGTATGTTCAAAAGCTATGTCTCATTATTCCAAATAAATTACTCGCGTTTTTTTTGCCCTTTTTTAATGCGTATCTACTTGTATGAACGACAAGAAAATTTCTTGTAGGTTTTCCCTTGGTCCGACATTACGGTTGTCATGATTGTCTCTACATCGTCAAAACGTATTGAATTGAGAATCTTCTTGATCTTGGGAAAAATAACTTGTGATACACAGATCTAAATTAAGCGAATAGATAGGTTGTTTTAATACATGATTTTGTTGATCAGAGATGATCAGCGTTTTGTGAACATGTGTATCTTTAAATATTTTACGTTATTTTTATTCCCCATCTGAACTGACAATTCGTGCTGAAATGCATTACCCTATAATCAATGAACTACACAGATGCAATTCTACAGCCACGATCCCATAATACTGACTATTACAAAATATCGTTATTTTCCGTGTAAATTCTTAAAACAACTGCCGCATTATTTAAAAAAAAAAAAAAAAAAAAACTTGACTATATTTTATTTTCCGAGAGATAATTTATTTTACGTTTGGACACGTGCAATTAAAAAAGGGTAATTTTGCAGCTGTGAAGTTTTATATTTGGTGAAAGTGAAGTTTATTGCTAATTCGCACGTGACTAATTCTAAGTTAAAAATGCACCCATTTGCAAATTATTTCTAAATGAGATTTTTTATTATAATCCTTTTTTCTTGAATATACATCAAACAATTTTGAACTACTTGTTATTGTTAACTACATGTTTTCTTAAATGATATATAAAGTGAATTTTTGGTCAGAAAGTAGAAAATTAATTTTTAGCTTTTCAAACTGTTGAACAAATAACTTTTATAGTAGATTAGCAGTTCATCCAGCTTTGCACAGGCCCTATGTACTGTTCATAACTTTATGTGCATATATATATATATATATATATATATATATATATATATATATATATTTAAAAGGTGGGCTCATGTCCAGGTAACATACATCTAAAATATCAAGTGTTTAGACCCAAAATTGACAGAGAAGTTTTGGTAGAGTCTGCAAAGGTCAACTGTTTAAACTTTGACCTCTTGTCAGCCAATTTTTCGCCCGAAAACTGATTAATAAGCTTGCTGCATGTTTGAATACACTTTATGTAAAATTTCAAATGTTTAGACCCAAAATTGGCTGAACAGTTTGCTAGAGACATCAAAGGTCAAATCTTTTGAACTTTGACCCCTTGGGAGTCGAATGTTCGGCCAAAAATCGATTAAAAAGCTTGCCATGTGTCTGAAGACACTTTATGTAAAATTTCAAATACTTAGACCAAAAATTGGCTTGGAGGTCAATTTTTTTTTTAATTTATTGTTTTGGGCTCAAATACAGGTAAAAAGGTTTGATCAATGTCCAAGTAACCTACATCTAAAATTTCAAGTGTTTAGACCCAAAATTGGCGGACGAGTTCGGTAGAGTTATCGAAGGTTAAATCGTTGAACTTTGACCCCTTGACAGGCAAATTTCTGGCCGAATATCGATTAAAAAGATTTTCCCGAATCTCAAAACCCATTATGTCAAATTTCGAGTCTGTAGACTGAAAATTGACAGAATTATTGTGTAGGGAAATGTATACACAGATAGACACACATTCAGACAATTTCACTTTTATATATAGATTTTTTTCAGTCTCTTTCAGGTTTTTTTTTTTTTTAATAATAAATAAAACTTCTCACTTGGTATTATTCGTAAAGTTGGGAGAAATCTTTAGTTTTCAATATCGAGAATCCGACGTAAGGTATTGACCGTTAATGTTTAAAATTATCTATTTTATTTTAAATTTATTAAATTCTATGACAACTTTTTGTATAAAAAGAAAATTTATGGTTTATTAATTCTGTGAAGAAGATTTTTTGTATAATATTTTTAAAAAGTAATGACCATCCTTGCTCAAAAGAATAAGTCAAACAAATATATTTCGATAAAAACGTATAAACTAAAACTGTTTATATATTTATTCTCAAATAATTTTGAATTCGTTGCATCAACAAGTTTTTTAACACTTACAAAAGTCGGGTCTTATTACAGTAAAATAATTTTCCGAAGCTTCACACATCACCGAAAATCTTATTTCAAATTTGAACGTATTCACATTTGAAATAAGACACGAGCAAAATATCGTATCACGTTACCAAAAATCTTTTTTTCAGACTTAAGCTTGACACACCACTGAAACATCAAACTTTACGTGACACAATATCAAAAACGTTACATATACGCGTGTAATACTACCGAAATGTTATTTCAAACTGAAACATGACACACAACTGAAAATGTTATTCTAAAATTAAGAATAAATAATCAGCAAAAACGTGTAACACAATTGAACACGTCAAATTTAATCGTGACACATCGCCATAAATGGCAAAGAAACTGTCCCAAACCATTGAAAATTTCAAAATCAACTGTAACACACTACCGAAAGAGAACAACTTAACTGCGAGACACTACACAAAATGTTAAACTCAACCTTTACACGCTACATAACGAGTCAACCTCAACTCTGTTAAGCCAGTGAAACTTTAAACTTAAACCTGGTACACCACTGGTAACATTGAACTTATGCATACCACGACACCGAAAATGTCAAACTCGATCGTAATACACCACAGAACATGTTATTTCAAATTTAGCATCACACTTCTCTGAAATGTAACACATTTCACTGAATGTGACAAGACCAAAAATGTGACACACTTCACTGAATGTGACACGACCAAAAATTTCATTTCAAACTAAAATGTTACAGACCGATTAAGCGAGGGTTTTCTCTTACTATATACATATCGTTTACTCATCTAAATATATTATTTCAAACTTAAATGCAACAGACCGTCTAACATTCCTACCGAAAGACAGCATCTTCTATAGACACACATAAATAAAGCACCAATATCTCATTTGTCGTTGGATCCAAATAAAGGGTATTATTTTTCGTTCAAGTCTCTCTGTTCAAAGCGCTTTCGCCTGACAAAAACGATTTGCCTACTTCTGCAATTTAAGCTACGGTAATTTCCTATCGACTAAATGGTCGTTCATCATGGCCGTCGCTTATCTTCTTATCAATCTTCATCATTCCATTCCCATTCAATCAACGTGTGTCTCTTTCTATGTCTAACTGATTGCTAGTTACTATGAGCAAACCGGAAGTACATCCATTAAGATTGTTTCCCTTGTTTTATAACAGCTTAGTTTATCTACAATCATGCGTAAGTTAAGTTAATCAACGTTTGTTTCCCTAGAGCGTTTTTTTTTTCATCACCTGTCTGTTTAAATGTAGGTATGTATGCCTAAACTTTTTGACATAAGCGACGGATTTTCACGAGATCGGTATCGTTTTGAAGCTCCACCCTTCGGACGATAAATATCGAAAAGTTGGCTAAAACCAATTAATTCCTTCATCCTCAACTGACCATTTCTCTACAGGGAGGGGGCACTTTTTTCGCCGATATTTTCGAAAGTCGTCTCCTCTTTTCGATTAACCAGCTTTAATTTAAACCTTCGCCACTTCGGTTTGGCGATGTGCGCAACGACAAAGACGTTACGTTTGATTTCTATTCTTTTTTTTTTTTTTTTTTTGCTCAGCACAAACCTCCAAACACCCGGGCAACACCGGCATTCAGGCTAATATATCATAATACACATTAGATACGCGTTAAAATATTCTTTAATTATTCGATTGGATTGTGTTTGAAAAAAAAATCAGTTTTATTTCTTTTTATTAGGCGTAATTTGGAATTATTATATCAATTCACTGAACGGTATTATTTGGATTATTTGCTTCACTGTTCTCATCCTGAATGTTATTCTCACAACGTTTCTGCCGATGTACTCCGTGGAACTTTCTAATGTTATTTGCGTACGAAAGTTTACAATAATCGTCGTTGAAAACGCTTATCAGAAGTGATAAAGGATTTCTTCAAGCAAATTTCACCGATCTTGCTGTCGCCCCTATTCCGAATTTGTGTTCGTAGGACGGCATCAGAAGACTGTTTCTAACCAATATAAACAATTGTAAACTAAAAGTAATTGAATTTAAAAAGTCAGGCTTTTTTTCAAGCAACGTTCTTCTGACGGTTGAGGGCCTGTCAGATAAAGCAGTAAAACCCTCATTTCAAAACATATTTTTGGTCCCCCCGACAAATGGAGGATTGGTTTATAAATTCACCCTTGTCCGTTCGTCCGTTCGTCTGTCCGCAATTTTCTAAAAAAAAACTAGACTTAGATTTTTTTTGGAATTTTGCACAAACATTAAACATGATACGAGTAAAAAGTAACAGAACGGATTTTCCGGGAAAACTCTGGTTTCCCCCTATCCAGGGTGCATTTCGTGTTTAAATGGTTAAAATTTTCACTTTTTTTCTTATTAAAAAAAATTGATGCCTTGGATTTTTATAAAACTTTCTGAAAAATTGTAACTAACTGATTTCTATATAATTTTGTTTGTCTATACTTCGCTATAACTCTTGGGTGTGCCCCGGAGGCTCTTTTATGGCTAATAAAAACACTCCATTTTTATTATAGAATTTAAAGTTAGGGATTATTCTAAGTCTTCACTGTTTAGTCTATCAGGCCCGCAGCAACTGTCGGGGTACTTTGCTTGAAAAACGACATTTTTTTTCAATTTAATTATTTTTAGTGTGCATTTATTTCTATTAGTGAGAAACAGTCTACCGATTATGTCCTAAGAACATAAATTCGGAATACGGGCATCAGCATCCGTCGATGAACCTTGAAGAAACACCTGATGAATGCTGCATGCTGTTGCTCAAGCAAAAAATAAATAAATAAAATCCGTCTAAACGAGATAAAGAATGTCACACAAGGACCTTTCTTATGTTGTTTCAGCGATTGAAATTTGAGAATTTACATCGTTAGAAGCACTAATAAAGACTGATAAATATCACATGTTAATGCTGCTCTATTGAACATGAATTTCTGGAACCACAGACATTTACAACACTTTCATTTCTTCCGTATGACTTCAAACAGATCAGCCTATTAGTTTCCTGGGAAAGCGAAATGAGAAAACAGACAGGCGAAGGAAAATATAGTATAGATATATGTATTAGGTTAGTGAAAAAAAATCGTAACATATGTTACTTTTATATATGATTTTTAATTAATTCGTTGCTATATATCTATATATCTATATAAATGTAATTCTTGGTTCGTTCGTTATTAGTAGTCTAAATAACCACTGGACGGATGGCTTCCACATTTTGGTATAATATGTTTACTGTACCCATGCGTGTTTTTATATATCTCTTTTTTATTATAACATTATACTTAATTATTCTTTAATAAATAGGTGGTTTTCTTTGTACGATGGGCCATTTTTTATTTTAGGAAAATTATTTACCGCCGCCTGCCGTCACGTAACATCTCACCACTCACCTCTACAGGCCGTGGTGGTCTCGCTTAATGTAAACAAAATGTGTTTATTTTTGCTTTTTTATATAAATAAAGCATCGTAATTTGTAACAATAAAAAATAAAATAATTTTTACAGGAACATTATGAAAATAGACCCTAAAAATCTGTATTAATAAATCTAATCTAACTCGAAGCAAAATGAATTTCTCTCACTACTGATGCTATTTTTAGCACAAACAAGGTGTTTTCTTTTTTTATTTAATTTAATATCTTAGAACTTTACTAATTATCTTTGAAATAGATTCAGAAAACTAATATTTATCTCTAAAAGTATTTTTACAATGAATTTATTTAACTTTAAAATTTAGCTGAATTGGTAAGCTCACCGTGAAAACATTTTTCATAACTTTTTTTTTTCACGTGTACAAATACTTTTTTCCTTTGGGAATTAAGTTTAGTACTTAATCTTTCAAATACAATCAAAAAGTTGTCGGAAACCTACAAAAAAATCCGTTTATTTTTGCCCGTACCTAAATAATGTATATATTAGCAGCAAATCAACCATGGTGGACTGGATCATCTTTTTACTATTTAGGCAATTAAAGATTCAATTAGATTCCTATTTCAGTCACCTAAATTATTTAGTGTGAAAGGAATTTAGGAATTTATATCCAAACCTAAATATTATTTTTACTTACATAAAAATAACATTAATACACTAAGTTAGGTAAAATTTGCATAGAATTCTCTGCTTTAAGGTTGTTGTAAAAATGGAACGGAAATCTAAATTTTGTTCCCTTTTAAATTCGGTACATTTTTACATTACATCCAACATCGTTCACATTCGACATGTCAACTTATATAGGTTTTCGGGTATGCTGACAAGGTTAGGGGTGTCTACTCCGAAAGCCGTTCCAAACATGGGGAGGTTTGGTGTGTCTATTCCGAGAGCCGTTCTTAACATGGGTAGATTGGAGTGTTTATTCGTTGTAAACGTACTCGACAACCTATAAATGTCGACATTTCCAATGTGAACGGTAAGTTGGACTTATGTAAAAAAATAATAATAAAAAGATATATCAAACTGACTTTCTCGCTTAAAAATGGAATTATTTCCCTTTCGTAAATAACTTTTTTTTCTTTTAAATATTTTGTGTTTTATGTATATAAAGTACAATTGTTGAATGTTATTCTTTTGATTATATTCGTTTGGGGACCACAATTAAAAAAAAAAAGATTAAAACGGAGCGAAATTTAATTTTGCGTTCCATTTTTACAACAACTGTACCAATAAGAGGAATTGATTTACTAGGATTATTAGAAGCTGAGCACTAGGTGTATCAAAATTTTGGGGGAATTGTTGGAAGATTTGCCGTTTAGTTGTAAAATAACCTCGAAGCCTATCATCACAAAAGGGACATGTTGGGTCGATACCGGTATAAAGAGCTTAATGTAAATAAACGTTTGTTTATATTTACGTGATTATTGAAAATGTAATCCTATGATTAAAATTTCATTTAAATTAATCACGTTGTTTAACAAATATAAAAAGGAAATAATGAAAGATGAAGTTTATTTCTTTTTTATTTATTTGTTAATCAACGTATTATTTGTATTGTTCAATGTTTTAAATTTTAAATTATAAAATAAAAATTTTAAATTATAAAATAAAACACATTTAATAATTTTAAAACTTTATCTTTCATTATTTCCTCTTTGCATTTGTTAACCAACGTATTATTTGTATTGTCCAATGTTTTACATGATAAAACATAATAAAAAAATTGTAAAATAAAACACATTTAATCATTGTGAAACTTTATTTTTCATTACTTCCTTTTTTTATTTGTTAACCAACGTATTATTTGTATTTGTCAATGTTTTAAATGATGAAAAAAAAATAATTTATAAAATAAAACATATTTAATCATTTTAAAACTTAATCTTTCTTTTATTTCTTTTTTTCTTATTTGTGAAAGAACGTCGTTAACATTAATCGCTATATGCCGGTGTCGACCCAACGTGTCTTTTTTGTGATAATAGGCTTCGAGGATATTTGTACAACTAAACGGCAAATCTGCCGAATTTTTGACACCACTAACACGAAACTGCGAATAAAATATTAAAAAAACTCGTAATTTCTCTTTTTAAAGTGGGTTGTTTATTTTCTTTATGGAATATACTTCCAAAATAAACTATTAAAGTTGTTTTAAAAAATAATAGAAATATTATTTTTATTTTTTTAATGTGTTTACAAAGTGCCGGCGGGTCTTCATGCAGCCATTTATTTATGTAATGGAATCAATTGAATTTTACGAGTTAATTGTTTTTCAATTTTTAAACTTTAAAAATCTATCAAAATTTTTCTATTGGTTAAATTTTTGCGATATCTTTCAGGGTCAGTGTGAAATCTTATGCTCTTTTCAATAAACTGAATATAATATTTTTTTCAATAAACTGAATATAATATTTTAGACAAACGTTTTTTTTAATTCACCTCCCCCCCCGTTTTGAAATGTCTATTAAAATTTTAATAATTAATTTATGTACATAAATTGAACACAAGACGAAATAAAAAAGAATGGTACTCATGCAGAATTTGACCCCCCTCCGATTCCAATTATGGTTAGGGTTCGACCAGCAATCACTAGATTCAACCGAGCGTTGTTCAAATGTTGAAACACTAAATTAACATTTTATTTATTTTTTGTATAACTAATTAATTAATTAATCAATGATGGGGGCATTTTTTCTGTTTATTTTCTTAACATTTCCTGACAAAACAATAATTTGTATATTCTCTTGAAAAAAATCAAATTTTTCTCTACTTTCATCTAACTATTTACAGTGTTCATATAAAGCATCCATCTGCTCTTTTTATAATAAAAATTCTGTTTTCAAAAAAGAAACGTTTACTGCCAAATTTCTTTTAAAAAAATGCAAGTTTTCCTGAAAAACAAACCCTTCCCCTAACAATTTATGGTACAACATGAATCTTTTTTTTAAGAAAAGAAAACAACTTTTATTGATAAAAAAAAATGCAAAAAAATAATAAAAGTAAATAAACAATACAAAATGCAGTTTTTATTGAGGAATATGTTCCATTTTAACAAACTGAGCTACAGCAATGCGTGGCCGGGTAGAGCTAGTATATATATATATATATATATATATATATATATATATATATATATATATATATATATATAGCCATGTTATATATCATTTGGAAGCGCGTTTTTCGCTCTATCGAATCATGTTATTCTGTTACTTTTCTCAGTCTCTCCGTGAATTTTTCTGCAGGCTTTAGACAGCATGGACAAAATTCAAATCCGCACGATTTTCATGTTCCAGTTAAAACTAGGCTGAAAAGCTGCCGAGATAGCTCATGGTATCAATGATGCGTTTGACCCGGAACCACTAACGAACGTGTGACACAACTGTAGTTCCAGGTTCCAGAAATTTCGCCATCGTTACGAGAGCCTCGGAGATAAAGACGGTTACGGCCGGCGGACTGCGGTTGATAGCGATTTGAAAGCATTAATTGAAGCTGATCCTCGCAAAATTATGCGAGAAGTTGCTGTTGAACTCGAGGTCGACCACTCAACAGTTGTTTGCCATTTAAAGAAAATAGGGAAGTCAAAAAATGTTGGATAAATGGATGCCGCATTGATTGAACGATAATAAAAAAATCGTCGTTTTCAGGTGTCTTCTAAGCTCCTTCTGCGCAACAAAAACTACCCATTTCTCGAGCGGATTGTGACGTGTGATTAGAAGTAGATCCTCTACGACAACCGGTGACGTTCTGCACAGTGGTCGGATGCCGGGAAGCTCCACAACACTTCCCGAATCCTAAATTGCACAAAAAAAGTTATAGTGAAGTTATTGGTGGTCTGCGGCCAGTCTCATCCACCGCAGCTTCTTGAATGTGGGCGAAAGGATTACAGCAGAGAAGTACTGCTGGGAAATTGACGAAATGCACTAGAAGTTCCGACGTATGTGCCCGAGATTGGTCAATATTAAGGGGTCAATTCTCTTCGATGACAACGCTCGCCTGCATGTTGCTTAACTAACCCGGCAGAAGCTGAACGAATTGGGATACGAGACCCTGAATCATCCGCCATATTCACCGGACCTCTCGCCCGCCGATTATCACTGATTCAACCATCTCAACAACATCTTAAGCGAAAAATACTTCAAAGCCGAGATGATGCTGAATTGGCCTTCAGTGACTTCATCGCTTCCAGAACACCAGATTTCTATGCTAATGGGATTTATAAACTTGTTTCTTATTGGCAAATATGTGTCGATTCTAATGCTTCTTATTTCGATTAATAAAGTTTATTATGAAATGGGTTATGATCTTTTGAAGTTGAACGTCAAAAAACGACATTATTTTTGCACCAACATAATATATGCATATAACTAAAATAATACCCATCCCAGGACCGATAAAATAAATTTGTGGAATCAAAATTTACACCGCTTTCATTTCTTCTTTTCGAAGATTAAATATATAATAGTACTAAACCGTATGTTTTGAATCCTTATTCTAATTTCGATTTAAAAAAAAATCATTTACATTATTTTAATTCTCAAGTGTAAGATTGTCCTTATATTATCCCGCATAAAACCCTTTTAAATAATCCAAAGAAAATAGAATGTCGGCAATATGTATTAATGTCTACTATCGATTTTTTCCATTTTATAAGAATTAAAATTGCCTTAATTTTCACCGTTCCACAGCCTTATAGCCTGCTTTAAAAAATGCAATGAAATGTAACTCACATTACCAACACTTACGCTTGGCAGCTGTGTTCTAAATTTCATAAATCTCGGTTAAATATTTCATGAGTGAATCATTTATTTTTTTACACAGGCATCACCACATTATCAAGGCCAAGAGGCCACTCGAGGATAAGGATTAAAGAGTGTACAGTAGAAATTGGACAATATAGTAATCATTAGTAATGAAAATTCGATAAATTTGTTAACTTATATGGAACGGCTCATCAAGAACTTATTTACGTTAGATTTGAAGACAACCATATTGTAGTCAGCCGGAAAGCAGGAAAACGAAAGACAATTCCACAGGCGTGCAATTCTAAGAAAGAAGCTTTGTTCATGGAATCTACGTTTAGGTTTAGGCACAGATAAAGAGTGGGGGTGGGAATTATTGATAGTGTTTTCGGCTAGACGGGTGTTTTTTGTGAAATTTTGACGAGGGAGGACCATAGACTGAAGCTCAGTCGAACACTTTCCATGAAAATAACGATACATCAGAGACAAACTCGCAACATCCCTTCTGTGAGATAGAGGTTGTAGGGAAGAGAAAAGGACATCTATGAGGCTACGAAGTCTATTTTGAACTCTATTAAGCCAGGAACAGTCCTTTCTAGCAGCCCCTGCCCAGATGTGGCAACAGTATTCCATCCTTGGACGTACCTACATAAAAATATATAACCATGTAAACATACACACATAAACATATATATATATATATATATATATATATATATATATTATCATACACAGACAGAGTGTTTCGCTGTATGACAGATCTTCAATGTGGCTAGATCAGCACAAATCTCAAGCACGTAGGTCAACCCAACAGACCACGGAATTGACGCCGTCGGTAATAACTAGGGTTAGGACAAAAGCATATTCTTTTTATTCTTGATTGATTGCGTCTAACTGTGTCGGATATATACTCGAGAGTCAAAACAATAATAAAAATATTCTGTTGTCATAGCTTTAGTCATAATATCTACCAATGCTTTATACAAATATTGACCGCAACTCCCACAGTGGTCCAATTGTTTTTAATTCTCTCTCTCTCTCTCTCTCTCTCTCTCTCTCTCTCTCTCTCTCCCACACACACACACACACACACTCTGTCTCTCTCTCTCTTTCTCTCGCTCCCACACAGTATTTACTCTCTCTTGCCTCTATTTATATTGCCTTGTCTGTGAAAATGTATATATATATATATATATATATATATATATATATATATATATATATTTAACCAGTAGAGTTTAGTTTCCTAGAAGTGCATCCAATGAAACAACATGTGTCTACCAAAGAGTGCTCAATGAGTAAACAGAGCAGGTATATGAAATTTATTTATATTTATATGTTTGTATAAATAAATTTCATGTATATATATATATATAATATTATGTTATATCAGCGTCCATACCAATCAACAAAACTTGTCAATATCGCATGCATCACGATAACATCTCGTCAAAATGAAGCAATGAATACAATAGTAATTCATAAATAAGTAGAAAAGAGACGAGGCGAAAATAAGTCTCGTAAAACAAGCTTGATTAATTCAAACTCCTTGAAACGGTTTCCAGTTACGACTCTCTTGAGATGATGATTAGGATGGAGAAGAAGAAGCGTAGATGAATAAATAATTCTGTTGTCAACCGTTGCAATAATCGGAATAATAATCGGAAAGAAGACATGACAGTCTACATTAATTATCGATAAAGTTTATTTGCATAGAACATATCGAGCAAGATGCAATTTTTTAAAATTGTCAACCAATCATCTCGTTGGAAATAATACGCAAAAACAGAACAACTAATTAAAACGATATCCTTTCAAATAACATTGTACAAATAAACGAACAGTAATGCACATTCTTAAAATATATCTATTCAATCTGGTGAATGATAAAATCTATTAAGAAATTACGCATAACAGACCGAGGAAAATCCTATTTAAAACTATAGGAATTTAAAATACATATTGGTCAGTGGTTGTCTCCCCTGTCTATTACAGGGTCGCGTTGATTGGCTAACAGTTAAGCGTATCTCTATTCCCTTAGATGTTACGTCAGCAAGTTCTACATAAACTCAAACGAACCATACAATGTTCTTTTATCTCTTTCCCCAGTTATCGTAATATTTTGGATAGGGTTTGTATTTGCGCCAAGCGCAGAGAAAGTTGTTACAAGTGTTACTCTGTTCCAGTTTGTTCATTTTGGTTGACATCACCTTGACTGGGTTGCGACAGAAACCCATATAAGGAAGTTTGCAACAACAAAAAAAAGAAAAGCAATTCCTTCTATGAAAAAAGTAGCTAGAATTGACGGAGCCTAGTATGCAACGCGGTTACTCAAATAATCTTCCTCAAAATAATTTGGCGTAAAACTACATATTTACAAACAAATTTCGACTTTTTATATCTTAAATTTTCTGTTGTATATCATTCTTTATTATTTACCAAAATAAAAATGTTCAATTAATATACGCAGTTGTTTTCCTTCTCTCCAAAAGCTGTCACTCCGAAACCAATTTTCAGCGCTAATCTTTGACTAAAATACCTATTTTATCACATGCTACTAGTGAAATTCCTTTCGAAGATAGAAAACTCCACACTATCTTTTCTACAAATTTTACTATTTCCTATCGATGTAGGTAGCAACAGGTCAAAGAAACCTGCAGTTTTTCTGCTAACCACCGCCGTTCCTACAACACTAACGCATTTCTTTCGCGCACAAAAATCTTCACTAAACTTAAGCATGAACAAAGGCACATTTGTACCTATTGAAAAAGTGCATCTAGAGATGGAAATGGCACCCTAAACAAGTATGACAGACTGATCAATAACATTTCCCATAGATAAGAGAGAGAAAAGTGATAACAGTATTATAAAAAAGTGCCTATAGGTTACCTCCCTTTGTCTATTCGATTAATAGGTTATTCCCCTTTCTTTCTTGTGTTAATAAATTATCTTCCTTGTCTACTAAATTTTAGCAAGATAAAAGAGAAAGCTAACGTTTATCTTTTTGCTAAAATAATTTCCATTTGTAAAATATGCGTTGAAGGAACCTTTTTACAGTATCCGATAAGGTGGTCTATTAAGTACGTAGCAAATACATTTGAATGACAGAAAATTTCTTTATAATATATGATGGACTCTCCCGTCGATTTCGACGTATGAGGTTCGGACAACCCATATTTCTAAAACTCATTTATGCTTTTGCCTCTGATGACTTTTTAGTCCAGCAAGGGACTTGCAGACAAGGCCACAAATAGAACATGAATGTGGATTTAATGCTGCAGATATTGGTGCGGCTGCTAGGCGTTTTGCTCTTACTCTGTTTTCTTTCAGTTGCCTTAAGCTTTCAGATTGAAACCTCTGGAGACCTTCAAAACACCTTGATCTCCATCCTTTTCGGTCATTCACCTCATCTTCAAGACTCCTGTATGGTATGTTCACTGCAGACAAGTTACTCTTCAACTTGTCCTTGTACCTAAGCCAAGGACGTCCGACAATTCTTTTACCACCCTCAAATTGACTGTATATCGCAATTTTTGGAATTCTGTCATCAGGCATCCTCAATACATGACCAGCCCACCGCAATTGCGATTGAATAAGGAATAATTCAATGCCAGATATTTTGCATTTTGTGAATAATTCGGCATTTGATACCTTGTCGCGGAGGCTAAGACCACATATGGAGCGTAGACAGCTTTTGTGGAAACCGTCCAGCTGATTAATGTGATGTCTGTATGGAGTCCATGACTCAGATCCATAAAGAAGAATGGAAAGAACAACAGCACGGTAGACAAGGATTTTGTGTCTAGTCGAATACCCCTTTCGTTCCACAAGCGATAGCGAAGATTTCCAAAGGCAGAAGTGGCCTTAGCAATCCTGTTGACAATTTCATCATCAAGAGAACCGCCCTGGTTCACCTTGCTACCAAGGTAAGGAAAGGACTTGACATAATTGATATCATGACCGTCGACTTTCAGCTTACGCGCAGGAAATCTATACTCTGGTGGATTTTGCTTTACGCCTTCAACTTGTTTTGGGGTAGGGTGTGGCTGATGCACTACCTCAGTCTTCCTTATGCTAATTGTCAGGCCAAAGGCCCTGCACGCGGCTGAAAATCGATCAAGAAGAACCTGGGCTTCCTCAAAGGACGTGGCTACCAGTGCGGCATCGTCAGCGAAGAGCAAGTCGCGAATAATTTCGGTGCGAAGAAGAGTCTTGGCCTTAAACCGTTGATGGTTAAATAAGCCACCGGATGACCGAAATTGAAACTTGACACCAGTGTACAAATCATCAAATGCATGTTTCAGCATTAGTGAAAAGAAGAGCACAAAGAGGACTGGCGCCATTACACATCCCTGTTTGGTCCCATTCGTAACATCAAATGGATCAGACATCATCCCATCTGAGACAACACTGGCCTTCATCCCCTCGTGAAAGGAAATGATCACGTTCAGCATGTTTTCTGGAATACCAAGCATTCTTAAAACTTGCCAAAGAGCATCGCGATTCACAGTGTCGAAGGCCTTCGTCAGGTCAACAAACACCATATACAATTCCTGATTTTCTCACGGACCTTTTCTGCCACCTGACATAAGGAAAATATCATGTCAATGGTGCCGCGACCCGACCGAAACCCACACTGGGACTCTGGATACACCTTATCAACGAGACGATTTATGATTCGGTTTAGAATGAGCCTAGCCAGAATCTTTCCTGCAATTGAAAGCAGAGATATCCCCCGATGGTTGTCACAGACATTCTTGACTCCTTTATTTTTATAGAGATGTTTGATGCTGGCATCTTTGTAGTCCTGTGGAACTCGGCCTGCTTTCCATAAGAGAGCATGGAGCTGTGGAACATCTTTGTAGTCCTGTGGAACTCGGCCTGCTTTCCAAAGAGAGCATGGAGCTTTTTTACCAGCACATGCCCACCATGCTTGTACACTTCAGGCGGAATTGGATCCTTTGGTGATGGGGACTTGCCAGAAGCAATTTGTTTGATGGATTCCCATACCTCCTGATAAGCAGGTTCCAATGACAATTCTGGAATATCTGGATTCTGAGGAATAGAGGACACAACATCGCTGTCAACGACAGATGAGGTGTTTAAGACAGTTTCAAAGTGCTCCTTCCAACGATTGAGAATATCTGATTTATCAGTCAGCAATGCCTCTCCATCGGCTGTGCTTAATGGGGAAGCACCACTTTTCTGAGGACCAAATACCTCTTTCAGACCATTAGAGAAGGCTTTCGTGTTCTTGCTGTCCTTATAATATATATATATATATATATATATATATATATATATATATATATATATATTTAGTGGAGATGGTAATTAATAAAAACTGAAGAAAGTGCTCAATACTGTTGTAGAGCAAATATGCGTTTTATTTTTTATTACCGTATCTTTCTATTGAGTTACATTATTGTTTCAGCTACTCGACCGAGCAGCTGAAACAATAATGTTACCTAACAGAAAGATACGGTAATAAAAAAATAAAACGCATATATATATATGTATATATATATATAATTTAAATTCTCTCTCTCTCTCTTTCTCTCTCTCTCTCTCTCTCTCTCTCTCTCTCTCTTTGCGCTAGTTACGGCATAATCACGTTAACACCGGTTCTCGTTAGATCACCGAAGTTAAGCACCGTTTAGTCTCGTCAGTACTAGATGGGTAATCATGTATGAATACCAGCTCAACTTCGCATAAAATTCACGCCTGATGTCTACATCTCGGTGTAGTGGAGCTGATCCGATCAATGACTTGATAACGACTGTCTATGTAAGTCGAAGCGCTGCTGACTTGTTTACTGTGAAGACGATGGGAAAATGATACCAGCTAAACAAACGCTTGTAAGTATCCAGGATAAAAACGTAAGCTGCTTCCGATTATGTAAATCATTGCAGCTGATGATTAATTAAACTTTTGCCTTTATATAAGCAATCCTATATTGTCTAAACAGCTAATTTGAAGACCAATTTGTCGTTCATTATTTGTCCTTTTACCTTGTAATCTCCTTCCTCGTTGTGATAACCGGTATTTTTTAAGCTTTTCTTCATTGAAGGCATGTAGTACTTTGTCCGTTCGTCAAAGGTTAAGTCAGCTTTTTATGGAAATCGCTCGAGACCAGGCATAAATCCACATGTATGTAAGGGGCTAACGAGAGGAAAAGCTGATCATTGCAAAGACAAACAATTCCTATTAGCCTTAGTCTGTAAAAGGCTAAGGCTGTTGAAGGAAGGAAAACAGTGTTCGGGGAGACAGTTCCAGAACCTTGCAGTCATTGGGAAAAAAAATACTGGAATCAGACGCTATATTACAATGAGTTATTAAAACAACAAATTGATGAAGACCTCTAGACCAACGAGTCAAACGAGCTGGAACAATGGAAGCTACGCAAATTTTAGTTTAATTTCGCTTTTTGTGGTTCCCATTCCGTACGATTGTGGAGACATTGGTAAAATATCTGATCCAATATTTATGACAGCGACATCTGGTCATATCTATCCTTGCAAAAGACTAAGCTATAATGTAGCATGTCTAGTGATGTAATAACAGCTGTTTATAATACCTGTCATAATACATATGATTTAATGCTCATATTTCAATTTTATTGTGTTCACTTTCTTTTTCTTTCTTTTTAGGTCAGTGATATGTTCAATCCAGAGTTTGAAGTCTTAACAAAAGAGCTGAGAAATATTAGATACAAAGGTGACTAATTTTACATTAAATTTTATATTATTATTTTTATTATTTATTATTATTATTATTATTATTATTGTTATTATTATTATTATTGTTATTATTATTATTTATTATTATTATTGTTATTATTATTATTTTTTTCTATTATTATTATTTATTATTATTATTATTATTAATATTATTATTATGATTAATATTATTATTATTATTAATATTATTATTATTATTATTATTATTAATATTATTATTATTGTTGTTGTTATTATTAATATTATTATTATTATTATTAATATTATTATTATTGTTGTTATTATTAATAGTATTATTATTTTTATTATTATTATTATTATTTTTTATTATTATTATTATTATTATTATTATTATTATTATTATTATTATTATTATTATTATTTATTCGCTAGTTCTCACGCAGGTCATCATCAGAAATTGATCACTGGCAACAACTGTTGGTGTTCCCTGGAGTCCGAGTGACAACAAGTCTCTTCAGATTTCCAGAAGGTTCCACTTTTATCGGTAACCTAGGAACAGCCGGTTGCAATTGATTTCTCACTAGCAATGGCTAATAGTATTCACAGAAATTTGTTTAGAAATAAATCTCTCCAAGGTACCATACCTCTTCAGCCTCATCCAGCGAAGCCCTAATTAGTGTTCTTTCCAAGACCTTTCTATCCTCCTCGAGCCCTCGATATTTGGTATGGTGTCAGTCGATGTTGAAAATACTATTTTTAGAGAGGGGTTAGTTAGCTTAGAATTTTGCAGTTTCAGTTTTCTGTTAGATAATAGCCATGTAGTAAATTATTTGTGTATCTATTTGTCCATTTATCTACCTCTCTATCCATCTGTTTATCTATCGATCGAGTTATATATGTGTGTGTGTGTGTGTGTGTGAGTGTGTGTGTGGATGTGTGTGTGCTTATATAATTATCTATATATCTGGCGATGAGTGGAAAACAGAGATTTGAATCGTCATGTTCTAACAGGTTGTCAAACTTTGTCAAACTCTGTGGCCGGTCAGTTTGCACCGGAAAGTATCCGATTATGGACGGATGTTACCTGTTAAGTATGACATGTTCTAGTTTGCGATATAATAGTGTTCAGTTGGGTTAGAGATGCTGAGAAATACGGCTGGATTAAACGGGCCTCACCTCAGAAGGGAGACATAGAAAATCCCACAAGCCGAGAGTCCATCGATCACTCCCTTCTGCTGTGACGAATACCTGGGAGTATATATAATATATAATATCTTACAACGTCTTGGTCTAAGTCCTGTGAAGCATCTTTCATAAAACAGGTCCGGTTCCCTAAGATGGTTGAAGACGCTCCCAGAAGCAGCTAGCAGAAACAGGTATGTCATCATCTTACGTGTATTGTATGTTCTGACACGTACGCACGCACTTATAAAGACTAACAGAGTCAGGGACCGTTAAGATAGACATTAGGACACGAGGACAACAGTCCGTTATACCACAAATATAACGCATATATATATGTGACCCGTTAATTAATCAAGAGGAGATAAATATAAGTATGATTTAGATAACAACAACACACGATATACAACATAGGTTAATTTGGTACCGTATGCACACGATAATAGAGACATCCATCCCATAATACACAACATTTCTTTGTTCTATTTTCCTCAGTCTTTTTGTTGAAATTCTTATATATTATTATATGACCGGTTAGCGTTCTCGCTTATATGGATTAGTCTCCGCATTGGAGGGTTGTTGTTGTTAGTAGTAGTAGTAGTAGTAGTAGTAGTAGTAGTAGTAGTAGTAGTAGTAGTAGCAGCAGTATCATCGTAATCATCATCACCATCAATGCCAATGTCAATGGCTATCAAATTTGAAAGTAGTTAATTGCAACGGAGCAATAAACATCACTTCCTTCCAGTATAAACTAGGCCGAAAGGACTATTAATAGTCTGTACATATTTATTAAGAAATAGCAATTGAATTGCGACTGTATCTATTTCTGTTATACTTTCAGGCTGTAATACAACAGATTTGCGGCGAATAATGTTGCATCCAATTATACTGTATTTAATATATCACGTACAAAGACGCTTATAAAGTTCAGCAAATAAAAAAAAATAAAACATAGATTCCGTTATATAAGAATCTTTAAAGCAACAACAAAAAACAGCGTAATCAAAATATTGAAAGACACAGTAAACAACATTGATACGACATTGAATGACAGGACAAATATTTTTTAAACTCTTAGAAAATTTTAAAGAATAAGTGACCAAGGTATCTCTATTTATTCTTGCAATTTGAGTATTTAGTTAAAGTCCATTAGAAGAGATCTAATTTTCGCCATATTTTCAAATCTTTGAAAAAAAATGTTCTCTGTGGGTAGTTGAGAAAAGAGTTCGACTCTTGTTTGGAACCTTTCCAACATTTGTTGACAATGTTTCAGATAATCTATCTATATATCTATAAAAGTGAACGTGTCCGTGTATCTGTGTGTCTGTGTGTATACATTTCCCTACGCAATAACTCTGTCAATTTTAAGTCTACAGACTCATTATTTGATATACAGGGTACTGAGATTTGGGAGAATCTATTTGATCGGTTTTCGATTTGACCTTTGAGAACTCTACCAAACCCCTCCGACAATTTTCGGTCTAAACACTTGAAATTTTAGATATAGGTTCCATGGACATGGATCTAACTTAATAAGTTCATCTGAGCCCAAAACAATAAATTTTAAGGGGTCCTAATAGGGATCAAAGTTAAAAAATTGACCGCTTTTTTTTTTTTTGCTCAACATACACCTCCAAATACCCGGGAAACGCCGGGCACCCATGCTAGTATATCTATAAACGTAAAATTGTATGTGTGTGTGACTGTGTGTGTACATTTCCCTATCAAACTACTCCGTCAATTTTTAGTCTACAGACTCGAAATTTGACATAAGGTGTATTGGGATTTGGGAAAATCTTTTTAATCAGCTTTCAGCCAGAAATTTGGCTGACAAGGAGTCAGAATTCAACAATTTGACCTTTGAAAACTCTACCAAACTCCTCCGCCAATTCTGGGTCTAAACACTTGAAATTTTAGAGGTATGTTACTTGGATATGGATCAAAGTTTTTCATTCAATGTGAGCGCAACACAATAAATGTTAAGAGGTCAAAATTGGGGGACAAATTTTAAAAAAATTGATCTTTGCGATCTCTACCAAATTACTCAGTTTGTTTTTGGTGTAAACATTTGAAATTTAACATAAAGTGTATTCAGACATAGGGCAAGCTTTATAATTGGTTTTTAGCCGAGATTTTGGCTGCCAATGGGTCAAAGTTCAAAAGATTTGACCGTTACTGTCTTTAGCAAATTATTCAGTCAATTTAGGGTCTAAACATTTTAAATTTTACAGAAAGGGTATTCAGGCATGCAGCAAGCTTTTTAATCTGTTTTGGGGAAAAACTTTGGCTGCCAAGAGGTCAAAGTTGAAAGAGTTGAGCTTTGCAGACTCTACCAAACTCCTTCGCCAATTTTGGGTCTAAACACTTGAAATTTTTACCTGTACATGAGTCAAACTTTTTAATATATATATATATATATATATATATACATATACACATAAAGTTATTAACAGTACATAAGGGCCCGAGCAAAGCGGGTCTGAACTGGTAGTTTAAAATAATACAGAATATTATATTACATTTGCAAGCGTAGTGAATTAAATGTGTGAAAATTTTAAACTCAGTGAACGCATTCCAAATATGCTTGAATTTTCCACACTTGTACAAAGACTTAAACTTGAGAAAAGCGTTGAATCATTTTCGAACAGAGGATCTAAACTAAAAAACATTCGTCTTGGACAAATATCAAAACAATTTGGAATATGCTAGATTGAATTGTTTGATTTATGGAAGCTGACAATAAATATTCTGTAAAATCGCGTAAATACAGCCTCAAACAATGCTGAATATTTTAAAAGGCATCTTAATAGCAAATATTTTAGACATTTTGAAGAGTTGGAAATGTGCCAAAGAAAAAAAAAGGCGACATTTATCTTAAGAATAATGTGCAAGTCTTCATGAAAGCAAAAGATAAGAACCCTGAAAATCGCAAAGAGAACTGACACCCTGGGGAAGCTGAGTGCCACTCAAATTCCAGTATAAACCAATGGCCACTACCAGCGAGAAATCAATGGTAAGCGGCTGTTGCGATGATGCAGATTCATTTGCAAATGCTATCGAAGGAGGTGGAGAGAGCTGGACGTCTGGGGAGACTTGCTGTCACTCAGCTTCCAGAGAACACCACAATTAGATCGTTTCCAATCAGATCGTTTGTTGACTTGTGTGAAAGCTCCATGTGAGCCAATAATAATAACTGCATCTCGAACGCACAGACTAGTGATACAAACATAGCTGGCAACGAGAATCACAAAATCCTATGGGACAGGAACATACAAACTGATAAACCCATCCAAGCAAGAAGACCTGTTTCGTGATAATTAACAAGAAAGAAAAATCCTGTCAAATCATCGACTTTGCTGTTCCAGCCGACCATAGGGTATATATCAAAGAAAGGGCGAAACGGAGCAAATACATAGAGCTAGCCAGATAGCTGAAAGGGATATGAAAGATCAACAAAATCAAAATAATACATATAATAGTAGAAGCACTAGGAACAATTCCGAAAAACTTTGAAAAAAGCATGGGAGAAATTGGAATCAAAGGAATGACTGGAAAAAAGACAACGAAAAACAATCATGAAAACAGCTGAAATATTAAGGAAACTCCTTGAATGTGGGGGACTAGCACACATGAACAATAAGCGCGGACCAGATAGAACATTGAAGCTGCATATTTATAAGTTCTCTAACCCCAACACCATCCCACCCCATTACCACATCACCCCCCCTAAAAAAAGAGACCACACAGCCAAGTAGAGTCAAGGAGGAAGGAAAACCCCGAGGAGAGAGCACTGACATAATCTGCGCTGGATAAGTACAAAGAGAACTAGGACCTTGGGGAGGTTTATTGCCACTCGAATTCCAGTGCAGACTGATAGCAGCTGCCAACGAGAAATCAATGGCAAGCAGCTGTTGCGATAACGCAAATTTATTTTGCAAATACTATCGAAAGAGGTGGAGAGTACTGAAAATCTGGGAATATTTGTTGTTGCTCAGCTTCCAGGAAACACAACAGGCTGGTTTCAAGGAGAGATCTTTGATGACCTGTGTGGAAGCTCCTTATGAGCTGCTAATAATAATAATAATAATAATAATAATAATAATAATAATAATAATAACCACAATTATGAAATATTTTATGACTATACTAAAAGCGAAATAAATGGTGTTTTTTATTGTTATTAGATATAAGTTAGATTAAGCCGATCTGTCTTCTGATTTAGTAAATACGAATTTTCAACAGCTTTATTATAATAAAAATAACTCTATGCTATTCAAACCAACAGAGCATCATAGTGCTTTGAAATTCTGTATGCAATAATATATAAACTATTTCTATATAAAAGTAAGTATATTGTCGTTGTTTCGTAGATGTTAATCCCATGAAACTATTGAGTTTTTAAAACTGATGATCAATAAGTAGAACTGTCTTTATTTATACAAACATTATAGGCTACATTTTTGCATATATGTTTCAGAAATCCAGATAAGTAGTCTCAATTTTCCGAGGAAATCACAGCAACAACATGCATGCACATATGCAGCTAATAATTTTAAATAAAGAAAATTATACAAAAAATATATATGCATATATCTATTCATACACCCACACACACACACCCCTCACACATACACACACACATATCTATATATATATATATATATATATATATATATATATATATATATACTAGAAAATAAATTGTATAGTTCTATATCTGTTATACATACATACTAAAGAGTTCATTTCAATTAGTAGACATGTTAACTTCGTATGAAACTATGTAAAAAAAAATAATAAATCAGCGATTTTTAATACTTTTGAATTACCACACATTGCAGCTGGTAATGCTATAATCATCCCTTTTTTTCAGGTCAGAAGACCCGAGTTTCAGAAATCTCTGTTGCGGATTTCTTACCACGCACTGATATGTATATGACTTACGAAGGTTCTTTGACGCAGCCTGGTTGTGAAGAAACTGTCACGTGGATGATCATTAATAAACCGATGTACATCACGAAATCACAGGTACGTAAACAATATATATATATATATATATATATATATATATATATATATATATATATATATATATATTCCGTAAAAGGATGAAACACTAGTGGATGTAGGTATTTAATAATTATTATAGTAAATAATTATGTCAGCCCCTATAAAGAAACTCCTTTCTTAACGTTGAGGACTTTCGGTTGAAATAAAGCCGGTCAATTTAGCTCGTATGGGCAGATCATGATCAGATCACTTTGACAGACGTTAAAAACATTTTAAAAAAATAAATGTTTAAATTTTAGCAGTATTTCTCGCGGTTTACGGTGGTCGAATAAGTTAAATCCTTGCTAATGAAGTCAGAGATAGCTTCTGTTGCCGGGTTCAAATCTATCGACCGGTGTTAATCGTGACATCCTGCACTGATAATTCCCGAAAGGCACTAGTGTCTGTAGGTATATCATAATTAATGTAGTATATAATTATATATATATATATATATATATATATATATATAATGAATGCCACTATTACTTCAAAATAACATGAATATCACGTTATAAAATTCGTCCGAATATAGCATAAGATATTAGCTGAGTTAAAAATAGTTTTAAAAAACAGAAACTTGATCGTTATGTTCTGTTGTAGATCAAGTTAGAATTTAGGCTGACATGTACCGGTAGTTACTTTATAAGACGAATTGTGTGGCGGTAAAACTAAAGCGTTCCTGGTTCTAGGAAGTCCGAAGGCAAAGAGATTGGAACTTTTCACTTTTTTAGTTAATTTACTCTTATTGAAAATATCGTCTTTATATTTATTATTTTATTTTGTGACACTTTAATAATAGATATTAGATATCAATTAATAAATACACTCCAAATTATTGTTTCTATGGAGTATTTAAATGGGTTTTAAGGGGGAGGGTAGTATGAACACAGTCTCCCATTTAAAAAATGAGATATTTCAGATTCATATTTGATTTAAACCATAATTATTAGACACAAACTAAGCAATCTTATTCCTTTTATCACCACTTCAGCTTAAGTCTCAAACTTTAAACAATTTCTATAATTAAAATCATGTAATGAAGTTTGATTAAAGTCAGAATAAATGTTTCATATTATTATACTTTGATTTTAATTATCGTAAGGGAGCACAAAAGTGGTGCAAATGGTCAAGAATGTTAGCAATAATCGAAAAGGAATTATTCTAGTTGATTATAATAAACTATTTATAAAAAGAAAATAATTACGTATGTATTGCATTTAAACATTAAATATACATGCGGTATATACGGGATAATCCAGGTGATGTGTGTGCTTCCCGCTCATCTCAGCATTGCTTCTGGTCTTTTAGTATTTCTCCTTGACATTACAAACTGTTCAGTCTCAAAAGACAATGGATAACTCTTGTAAGGGTAGCTGTGCGTATAATTGTGAGACAAGAGTTGTGCAATCCCCAACACCCATCTTTTGAATCGACACTGTTTGAGTTCATTGGCAAGGAGAAGTGATAGGCGACTGGAAACAATTCTGAAATAAGCCAAGAGCATATAAATCAACTGGAATTCCTAAAGTGTCACTAATTTTAGTACTGGTCAACTGGTCAACTGTTCAAGCACGACGTTGCTTAACTTTTGTGATCTAATGGTAACCGGTGTGTCAACGTGAATTATGCCGTATATAACAAATATATGTGTGCAATAAATATATGTATCAGCGAACAAGAACGCGCGTCATTCGATAAGGCTGGTCTTCACTACGTAACTATTTGGTTCTATTCAAAATAAAAATGTGTTTAAGATCTACACAAAAAGATAATGGATTGTATTTGATAAAAAAATTGCCTTCCATATTTTGTTCTCATACGACCCATCCTTATCTTTTGGGGTGGCCATCTTAGCAAGACTTCCTTATTAATAGAAGTAAATTCTAACGTTGTCGGCAGTGTAAAAGCACTTAATATTGTATGATAACTGTTGGTAGACCATCTAATTTCCATCACGTTCTTTTTCTATTCAGCAAGATGGTCCTGAAACGAAACAAAACAGAAGCCACTTGACTTTTCTGTCCATTTCTACAATATAATCAAAGCACTTCCACTTTCCAAAATGGACGACTCGTTTTAAAATGGCGCCAGTTTCAATGTCTTGTTATTCCGTTTCCAGACGATAATTAGGCAATTATTCTTCGCGAACTCAAAGCATTGCCTTATTCTTTTTTTAGATTGTGAGACTTGAAAAGTAGGCAATCTTTTAAGCATCGTAATACACGTCTTTTACACAATATTCTTATGCACATGGTGAGACAAATATGGCCGCTCAGGTGACATTTTTAGTCTGAGTAATAAAGTGTATTGATATTTGTGTAATCTCATATATAAAGTAAAGCGAGTCTGTTGTTTGGAACTTTGTCATTAAATCTTTATTAATACAAGGTGCTGTCATATTTTTTAAATATCGATGTAATATTTTATCTTAATCAATATTTTTTGATTAGTGAAAATTGAGCCAAGCTGGGAAGATCTAGTATTCAGACAGTCTGACCTTTCTTCCTGCCACAAATAAAGTATCAGAACCATTAAATAATAGACAATTCTTGTCGGTACACCGTTATTTGATCTGTGTAGTAAATACAAATAATAATATCAAAATACATGTTGTGTTTTATAACGTTAATAAATAACATATTATTTTACGTAAGTTTGATAAAGTTTTAAAACGTTAATAAATAACATATTATTTTACGTAAGTTTGATAAAGTTTTATAACGTTAATAAATAACATATTATTTTACGTAAGTTTGATAAAGTTTTATAACGTTAATAAATAACATATTATTTTACGTAAGTTTGATAAAGTTTTATAACGTTAATAAATAACATATTATTTTACGTAAGTTTGATAAAGTTTTATAACGTTATTAAGAACATATTATTTTACGTACGTTTGATAAAGTTTTATAACGTTAATAAATAACATATTATTTTACGTAAGTTTGATAAAGTTGTATAACGTTAATAAATAACATATTATTTTACGTAAGTTTGATAAATCTCCACAATTATATAAAAGGAATTTTATCTGTGTGCTTATGAGTTCATTCCATATGGACTCGAAAACAGCTGGGTCGATTTTATTAAATTTCACACAAAGGTGCTTTATGTAGCTTGGCAGTGTTCTTAGGTGTTGTATCAGAATGTCTTCAATAAGTATCGATAATCGATAATTGAAATAATTCGATATAAGCAAGAACAGATGAGTTTGACCAAAGATAACACCACATAAAGCTGAATATCACAAGTGTATTTGAGAAATTTTATTACCGAACAAGCCGAAAGGCCCGAAACATAAAATTAACAGAGGTTCTTTAATATCGCAGGGGGGGGGGGCGTTCGAAATGAATGTTTCGGTTTAGATTACAATTGCACCATGATACTTGACTTTTTCATTTTAAACTTTAATTTAAGCTATATATATATATATATATATATATATATATATATATATTATAAAATCTACAGTAGGTTTTCTATTGTGCAATGTAGACGAAAATGTATTGGTAACTAGTCAGTGTGAGGAGGTATATGAAACTTCGTTTTTGTGCACCGAGATGGGCCCCCAAATAGAGCAGGCAATCAATCGATTTGATTGAAAAACGGGCGATTTTAGCGATTTCGATAATAAAAATATGAGTGTGAAACATGCGTTATCAATTAATCTCGGGCAACATCGGGTCTTCTTGCTAGTATTATATTAATTGACATTCAATAAAAAGAAAAGAAAATGCAACAAAATTTTCTAGAACACAATTAACACAATTAAAGTGTTCGAAATTACTAACCGCTTACTTCTAACTTATTTATTTTAAATGCGCTCGTGTACGTCTAGGAAATATTCTATTATGTGGATCGGCTTGTCTTTCTATTATCTATCACACTTAATTTTAGACTGTCGGTCTTGGGCTTTTGTTTTCAACAGATTATAATTAGGGCCAGGTAATGAAAATGCTTTTGTTGTTGCTTGACAATCAAAACTTCGATTAAAAAAGCCCGCAAAAATCCGATAATTATACAATCTTAAAGATAATTCTCAATATCAATTAATTACAACGACTCTTATAAAATACAACTTTATACAATGTATAAATTGTGTGGGGCTGTTATTATCATCATAGACAACTAAACAGGGAGACAGAGAGGATTTGGGGATAATCAGAGTTATTCCCCTTTACAGTGCACACTTCCAGTTTCTTTCTTTGCTCTACTTTTTCTCCTTCTCTTTTGTTGTTTACACTTGTCTCCGTTACGCCACCACTATGGTGGCATGAATAGCCATTAGTAACGCCTGTTCGCTTTATATGAAGAACAAACAATATTCTGCAAGCAAAGAGTCGATTCAGGTTGATTAATTAAGTTCAAACATGAGATTTATACCCGTTTTCATTTATTGCACTTTTCAGAAACATTGACCATCATCCGAATTTTTTTCTTGTTTTTTACTTTCTTAATATCTTCCAGTCGCAGCGCCCTCACTGCGTACGAAACACACACATCAACAAACATGGTGTAAAAACTATTTTATTTTGAAATATATCTGTGTGCATTTTTTATCATTTTAATTAATTTTCTTTTAGTAATTTTAGTGCAATATCTACTTTTTCTTATCTGTTAATCATGGGCATGGCTCCACATCGAATTGGACTTCGAGCTGTCGATCGATTAGTGAACACATTAATAATAATGCCAAAGTGGTTAATTGCTTGCACATATATAAAATTCGTGTATGTATGTAATAATTAGGGCTAAACTTTTCTGTAACGTGGCCGTCACACTCCAACCGTGTCGTTATATTTGAACTACTCGGACCCACACGTTGTTTGGTATCGTCGCAAGACCAAACAAACAGGAAAGAATATAACAAATACGACTCCACATTTTAAGTGCAAATGAAAAGTATTTATTCGTGGTTCTTCTTAAAATAGTGCATTTCATTAGCTTCCAAAAGTATTTTCGCACACCTATGTGTTTTACAACGCTCTGTCATACATAATACATGCTTTTTAAAAGTATATCTTCCCACTACTTGACGCCGGCCGTAGCCAGCGCTCTCTCGTCCTCGTCTTCATAAGTCCGTCTTACGCAACTCGCACTTTGCTTCTTCTCCTCGACCATGTACTGTCCTTTTTTTCTTTTTTCTCTTTCTTTTTCTCTTCTTCTCCTTCCTGTGACGTCGGCGCGTGCACACTCATTTAATTTGCATATAGTTAAAACGACAGCTGCTACTGCTGCTATTATTTTCGCTAGTCAGCTATCCTAGTCCTGCTGCTTAGTTCGTTCGTTGACGCTCTGTTACAATAGGAGCGCACCGCTTCATTACATTTTTAATGATGAGGCGATCGCTAAAGTGTCCTAGCATATCATTGAGCAGCGGTAAAGCAAATATTATCTGATACCCATGATTTAAAATTGATAGACAAATTATGCATAGATTAGTGCTTATTTGTTCCAAATATTGTTGGATTGTAGATAGATTTTTATTTTTATTAACCTTTTCAACAGATAACATTTTTTTCTGGGTAGCCATGTAAGGTTTTGGCAAAACATTCAAGTGGGAAAGTAATATATAAATATTTGAAAATATTAAGATCGTTGAGCGTAAATGCTTTTAGCAAAATTATTTAATTTTGTATTAATTAACCTAAAAAAATTAGCATGCCATAAAAAAAAACTAATCCAAACATTCACACAAGTTTAAGATACTTGCCTCTGTTATACATCATTTAACGTTTTTCTCTTTCGGCCATTTTGTATTTTGGTTGCATTTTTACCCCAGTTGATTTGAATTGGCCATGATGAATGGCTAAACTTTACCTGATAAGGGAGATAATTTGGAAGACAAGCAGAGATGGACAGAGATAAAAACAAAACCCAACTAAGAAAATGACATTGCTACATATTTTCAACGACATTATTTCAACAATGCTTTAACGAAACTTCAACGTTGTCTCAAATTTACTTCAACGTTATTTTTAGACAAATTGCAATATGTACTTAAAGACGTCTTGTAATATTACAAATTCAATGTCTTAAAACATACATTCAACGTCTTAAATTTACATTCTTTTCACACTGCACACAACAGAATAATTGAAATATTTAATAAATTTAAACACAGCATCAAAACCGTTGTTGGCTCGGAAATAACAAAGTTATTTCCCTTGGCCTGGATTCAAATAATCTTCAATAAATTATACCGAGCGACAGCAAACGCCATTGTTTACTTCTGAAAACCGGAAATTTGTTTCAGTCAACTCACATGCGAATTTACAAAGCGGATATATTTCTCTTTTTTTGGCTGGAGTTCAAGGCCGACGAACATGGTTCGTCTGACTATCATCTTTGCATGGCCTTCGCAACTCTGACACTTTTCTTATCATATGTTACTTCTGGTCGCTACACTAGAGACCCAAAATATAAAAAAAAGTAAATTTATATATATAAAAACAAAAATGTGAGTATGTATGTTCGCTTTTTGTGTATATCCGAGAAAGGCTTTTTTCCAAGAAGCGATCGGTCGGCTCACTCCTTCTTAAAACTTTTTATATCACGTCTAAATGATAATATCTACGAGTTAACAACGGGAATCGTCTGTCTATTTAATTTTCCCGAGTTTGAAAAGCTAAATATTCCACATTTTTCGATCGCCGCGTGTGGATTGGTTTTTTCGTATAATAAAAGCGAAACGAAGCTTAAGACATCAAAAAGCAATCAGCTTTGATCAATGCGGAGTTTCTCCTTATATCAGACAATTGCTATTCAATTTTGACAATCCCCTTTAAATGGTGAGCGAGCTAGTTTCCCCCCACCATCATCTTGGGGAAGTCAAAACTGCCCCGCATTGAAACAAAATAAACAAACCCGACGCAAATAAAAAAACTGTCACGTCATCGTAACGCTTCCGCGATTACTTCATTAAGCGATCACCCGTCAATCAAACCTATTTGACTTGGCTCACTTTGTAACCCTTAACTAACTCTACGCACTTATCAATTCCTCTCCTCTCGTGGCCGAGATAGTTAGGTGGCTGGCTTTTTCCCCTTTCGTTTCCACCTTCGCGTCAAGCCTTCCTACTAAATCTTTTTTTTTTTACAACTTTTTTTAACATACACACACCTCCAAACACCCGGGCAACGCCGGCCCGGGCAACGCCGGCCCGGGCACCCCCCGCTAGTCATATATACATGTAAATTATTCATCGTATATATCTAGCTCTGTTTACCTAGCAATACATGTTTGTTTTTATCGATTGTGTTTGGACAATTAAAGTAGTCTATCATTTAGCAACGACAGCTGTGATTTCCATTGTTTTATGTATCATGTTTAGTATATTAGTGCTGCATTTGTATTTGCCAAACTGTGTTCTAGAAAAAATCATATGTGTGTATGCGTGGGGTGTGATGCGGGTATGTGCGTGTAAATAAATTGTACTATTTCGTTCTTGCTAGCCTGGGTGCTCAGCGTTGCCCGGGTGTTTGAAGATGAGTGTTGAGCCAAAAAAAGTGGTAGTAGACAGGCAGGTTCGAAGCCGTACCGCGAAGGAGGAAAACAACGTGAAAAACAAACGTGACGCCTTTGCTGTTGCACCCATCGCCAAACCGAAAGTGACGAATGTTTAAATTAAGGGAATGACTTTTAAAAATATCGGCGAAAAAAGCTACCCCTTCTGTAGAAAAGTGCCCGATTTTTCGATATTTGTCGTCCGAAGGGTCGACTGCAAATCGTAAAAATCCGTCGCCTCTGTGAAAAGTTTTAGGTAGACATACATACATACATACATACATTTAAACAGGTGAGATTTACATTATAGAAGATTACCTTATTTTTACTTCTTCAGATCACCATGTATTATCACAATAGCACAACATACTAAAAAAGGCGACCGCCTTTTTGGAAAGAAACCCAAGCACGTGGTTGCTACAAATAACGCAGATATATAATACCAAATTTTTTAATTGTATAAAAAATGTAACATGAACGTACCAATATGGAAGCGTTGAGATCCTATGTCGGTGCCAAGAAAGTTTATACAATTGTAAATTAATCGTGCTAAAGTGTCTGCAGTAAATCTAAATATAAAAGCGAAAATGTATGTATGTATGTATGTATGTATGTGTGTTCGCTTTTTCTGTATGTCTACAAAAGGCTTTTTTCAGAGAAGCGGTCGCTCACTTCACAACTTTTAAAAACTTTTTATATCACATATAAATCGTAATCTCTCACAGTTAACAACGAAGCTCGCCTGTCTATTTAATTTGCTCGATTTCGGGAGGACAAATATTCAACATTTGTCGCTCGCCGCATGTGGGTTAGTCTTTTTCCTATAACATCTTGGGAAAATAAAAATACCGCAGTCAAACTTGACCTCATTAACTCATTAAAACGGGCACCTGCCAAATCCAAGTAATTAAATAAATTCAAACGTGTTCCCGTTAGCATCTCGCGGTGGGACAATCGTTAACGTCGCACTTTTTTTTCACACTTTAATTTACATCTTTGCCTCAACGGTTCGGTTTTGATCCTCATACTGACTTTTTTAACCCCACCCCCACCCCCGGAGTTTCCACACACACCTCCAAACACTCGGACAACGCCGGGTACCCCTCGCTAGTGTATAATAAATTTCAAAATGCACGCAGAAATTCTTACGTCATGAAAAATATAATTTGATATCATCTTTCTCAGTCCGTAATTGTTCGATTACCATACATGTTTAGATTAACGTAATGCTGTGGAAACGCTGAGGATGAGTATGTATCCCTCTCCCACGGTGAGAAATGTGACACAAGGGTCGTAAAGTGAGATTGAAGAATCATCTCACCCGAGGAGGAGCACGCTGACTTGCAAAAAAAAATGCTTTCCCGTCGGTATTCCCTAATAGGGGCGCCCCAGGAGATTAGCAGAAAAACATCATCTTCTTAAAAAAAAGATAAAAATGCTTGGGAGGGTGGATTTTCTAGATTCCACAGGCCGAACTTCGTACCGCAATCAACAGAGAAAGGGCCAATTCAGAAATGGCCTACGGTGTTCAGTTTGGTGCTGAGGGAATGAGTTCAGAGACGATGACGTGCTGTTAATTGGTACCAGGAAAATAATTGCAAAGTTACAGTAACGTCGCAATAACAACCAAGATAAAACCTACGTGATATTTTGGAAGACTGTCTCGTATCGATGAGGGAGCGAAAGATATACGACAGAGATACGGGCATGAAGAGATTTATACGAGTGACTGACAGGTACACACGGTGAGGAAGGAGATGTAGTGATATAGGACTGAAAAAAAGAGAGGCTAAAACGAAAAAATATTATATATAGGCATAAAAATAAAAATAATTATCAATCTATATATATTATGTTTCATCCAATGACAGTAGGTGCAGGTGAAATGTGAACAAATTCCGCAGAATCGTTCACGTTTTTCTAATCGTTGGAACTACTTGATGCTTCGACAAGGCTATCAAGAGGAGTTTTTTATCGTGAGGCTATCGCTAGATGGGTTGCTTACCACGGCTTAAGCGAGGCCCATTTACCCTCGAGAGAAGGATAGACCGCGCCAGTTTCCCAACCTGTTTTTTTTTTTACCTTGCGGTACATACAGCGCCTCGCCTTTCCAAATAGTCAACCATCTGGTACTGGCCAGGCTCAACGTTGCTTAACTTCGGTGATCTGGCGACAACAGGTGTGCCAACGTGATTGTGCTATTTTTGTATATATATATATATATATATATATATATATATATAGAGAGAGAGAGAGAGAGAGAGAGAGAGAGAGAGAGAGCGAGAGAGAGAGAAAGAAAGTGAGAGAATGAGATAAGAAGATATAGCGTAAAGGTCCATAGGAACTGTATTGCATTATCAAGTCAATTAGGGTAAAAGAAAAATGATAACGGAGAAACTTTAGGCCATTGATGTTAATATCTGACCCTGAAAACATGTTTTCTGCACGGCTAAAAATTAAGGCATGAACCAATAGCCATTACGTTACGCATGCATATTCGTAATATCGACATTCGACCTTCACCTGGCAAATTTGACTTTTTTATAATTTTCACATATTTTCACCGATTTTTCCCGGCTAAAACACAAATAATAAGTTTCACAAGGGTTCCAATACCTTATATATTAAGTTTCATGTCTGTAGACAAAAAAACTGACAGAGGAGTTTGATAGGCCAAATCTTTTAAGCAAATATATACGCATACATAAATATATATAGAAAGCGGTTTGCGTTTACTATAACTTTGTTCGCAAATATTACGCAAGTAGAATATCTGCATAATATAATTACGCGTAATAATTAACTAAATATGATCCTACCATAAGAAATCCGAAAAAAAACTAATAGGGAATTAACTAAAACGAATGTTTCAAAGAATATGCTACTAGCTAGATCTTTTGCGAGTGAATGCAATTCTATGACCGATATATAACAAAGTTGTGTTTTCTTTTTAAATAAATAGAAAAAAAAAAGTTTTTACACAAAAACAACAAATTTATATATATATATATATATATATATATATATATATATATATATATATATATATAAGAGAGAGAGAGAGAGAAACATACAGACATCCTAGATAAACAAATTTACGACATATTAATTTAGATACGTTCCAAGAATTCAACATAAACATCAGATTCGTGTTCGATCGTTACTTGGACGTTATGGGTTTTTATTGTATCAAGTCTCTTCATCTACTCAGGGAATAGCCACTAACTTCGTAATAAAAACATAGCCTTACGACTGGAGTGTATTTTACGGTAAGTCGATATGATGAGAGAGAACTGATGTATGATAATAATATACAAAGCAATGAAATTGAATATATAGAAGGATAGAATAGAGGAAAAGAAGGTTCTCAATAGTATACATATAAAATAAACATATATCAACTGCGCAATATATATATATATATATATATATATACATATATATTTATATATATACATATTTATATATATATATTTATGTATATATATTTATGTATATATATTTAGATATATATATATATTTATATTAATATATTTATATTTATATATATTAATATATATTTTTATTTATATCTATATATTTATATATATATTTATATATATATTTATATATATATTTATATTTTTATATATGTTTATATATATATATATTTATATATATATATATATATATATTTATATATATATATTTATATTTATATGTATATATCTATATTTATATATATATATATTTATATATATATTTATATATATATATATATATTTATATATATATATATTTAAATATATTTATATATATATATTTATATTTATATATATTTATGTATATATATTTATGTATATATTTATATATATACATTTATACATATATATTTATATATATATTTATATATATATATTTATATAAATATATATTTATACACATATAATTATATATATATTTATATATATATTTATATATATATATATTTATATATGTTTATATATATATTTATATATATATATATTTATATATATATTTATATATATATTTATATATATTTATATATATATTTATATATATATATATTTATATATATTTATTTATATATATATATATTTATATATATGTATATTTATATGTATATTTATATATATATTTATATATATATATATTTATATATATATTTATATATATGTTTATATGTATATATTTATATGTATATATACATATATTTATATATATATATATATTTATACATAAATTTATATTTATATATATATGTATATATATATATTTATATATATATTTATATATATATATATATATATTTATAAATATATATTTATATATATATATTTATATATTTATATATATATTTATATATATATTTATATATATTTATATATATATATATTTATATATATATTTATATATATTTATATATATATATATATTAATATATATATATATATATATATTTATATATATATTTATATATATTATATATATATATATATTCATAAATATATCTATATATATAATTATATATATATATTAATATATATATATTTATATATATATATATATATATATATATATATATATATAAATGTAAATTTGGTTCGTGACAAAAGAATAAATCCATATTTCTACGTTACCGATGTATTTGAAATTTCCAGACAACCCATCTTTAGAGTCGAGGTATGTTTTTATGTTATTAAAATAAATTTACCTCGCGAATTATTAAAATATTTAATAAAATAAATATATTTTTAACCGTTACTGTGAATCTGTTCTGTTGATAAAACTGAACTTCCGGTTCGATTCATTTCACAGCTACGAATTGACGAAAGATTTCATTTTCTGTTTACTCGATAAGTAAAAAAACAAAACAAACATAATTCATTTGTTTATATTCCAAATTTTGTAATGGACACATCTTTTTTTTATTATATAAGGCCAAAAAAAAAGTTTGTCGCTTGCTATGCTTAAACAAAGTTTTTTGTTTTTTATTTTTCTAATTTCAAAATATGTTGCACCATTATTGTGATGTTTTATTTGCAGTATATTTCAATTTAACTTTTATTACAAAAAGTTTGAGTTTATGATTTGTTTCTTGCAAAAAGAAAAGATTGCCCTCTCTGAAAAAAACAGGCAAAACTAGCTGATAAAATATGTAAGCCTTCTGGGGAGCTAACTGCTTCAATATAATTCCAGGAACATATAGTGAGAAAACACGGAACATTTTATATATTGAATATACTATATTTATAAATTTTTTTATTGTAGGATTCTCCTGATCTCACGGTTTTTTTTTTTTTAATCTCAGTTGACAACATTGCATTACTAAAAAAAACACTACAGGCTTATTGTAAACAGAATGTGTTTACAATATCGGTAAATTTTCAATGGGTTTAATTACATGATTATTGATATTGTAACCATGTGATTGAAATTTGATTTAAATTAACCACACGTTGTCGCAAAATGAATGCCGTCGCTCAAAGTGTATACACATTTTTACCCCTCCCTTTACTTAAAAATTCACCAAAAATCAGGAAATTAACGAATTTTAATGAAAATTGCAGTATTTTTCAAATAATCATCGCAGAATATAATGAACTAATTATTTTTACTTAACTCTTAGCGAAAATGTTTTATTTTGTTTAAACAAAAAATACCTTTACTAAAGTTATGGTTTTCAGTAGTAAATAAAAAACGCAAGAATTTATTTTTGCTTTTTTAAAGCATCGTAATTTGTAACAATAAAAAATAATTTTTACAGTAACATTACGAAAAAAGCCCCTAAAGTCCGTATTAATGAATTCGATATAACTCGAAGAAAAATTAATTCTCGCATACTATTCAGGAAATTAAAGATTCAATTAGATTCCTATTTCAGTCACCTAAATTATTTGGGGTGAAATGAGTTTAGGAATTTATAGCCAAACCTAAATATTTTTTTGGTAAATATCCAGATACGCTACTACAGAACACCGACCACTCTAATTTGTTTGGGGGATGTGATGTTGGGGGCGCGCGCGCCCCAACATCACATCTGCCCCCCGCTCGCGCCCCCAATGTACAAAGTAAAATCTTCGGAAAATGTTAAATGGTGCTCTAATTGGTAAATGTCGGTGCGTTACTTACGGAAAATTTGAAAATTCTATGTTCCAGGTAAAAAAAAACACAGATAAATTACCCCCGTACTCCAACTTGGTGTGCTTTCTTTTTCTTATTTTATTTCTTTTTCAGCTAATTTTAAATTTTTCACCCAAAACGCGCTATAATGTATTTTTGAAAATTAGAAAATTCTATGTCCTGGAAAAAAAAAATCCCCTCCCCCCCCCAACGTAGTTTGCTTGATGAAGCCGTCGTTTATGCTACAGCGTGCATGCGCGTAGCATAAACGGAAGCTGCAAAATGGTGGAAAGAAGTTCGTGGGTTCAGGGGTAAATACCATGCAAACGGTAAATTTGCCCCAAGTTTGACTATTAGATTCGTTGTCAGCGACCTTAATTACCTGTAAAAAAACAAATTAGAGTGGTAGGTGTTCTTTAGTAGTGTATCTGGATATTTACCGTTTTTTTCTTGCTTAAAAAATAGCATTAATACAGTAAGTTAGGTAAAATTTGCATAGAATGCTCTGCTTTACGGTTGTAAAAATGGAACGGAAATTTGAATTTAAATTCGGTACATTTTTACATTACGTCCAACTCATCGTTCATATTCGACACGTCAACTTTATAGCTTTTATGGTATTCTGGCAAGGTTATGGGTGTCTATTCCGAAAGCCGTCCTTAACATGGGTAGATTGGTAGGTGTGTAAGAAATTTCGTGAAAAATAGTGAATAATT
>NC_136518.1:42742464-42774964 GCF_053919585.1 Euprymna scolopes
GAATCTGATCCTAATTGAAGAGTCGTTGCCATACATCCTTCTCTACCCGTCCATCGCTACCGGCAAAACTGAGAGTACTAAATCTAACTTAATAAACAGACTCAATAGTGTGTTTTCTAAGAATCAACAACTGAACAATTGTATATAAGTTTATATCATATTTTGTAAATTTTACTTGAATTAACTCGGTAGAATAGAGATATCTGAGTTTGTCTTTCTTTTGCGTGCATGAAAATCTATTCACTTCTAGCGTGATACGGTATATCAACCCGAAGCTGAAATCGCCACTGACTAACCCGATCAATGAAATTCTGTTGCGCCGATAGAACTTGTGGAGAATTCCCTATATATTCCATGTCTGTGACAAAGGATCCCTATTTAGGGATCACTGAAGGTTCACATTTGGTGACCTGTGACTAGGTTCCTTCATACAATTACTCGGTTGGTGTGTTTTTTTTTGCCAGAAATCCGAATATTATAGGATGCGTGTTTCTATAGTCTTGCAGAAAAGTATTAAGTTATTATTGAAGTGTGAGTTGGCATTCTGTGATTATATTATTAACTTATTATTAGAATATTTTATCAGCAATAATTATATTATTATAACGTGTGTCTACTTAAACGTTATCATAATTTATTTATTTCGTTATATAGTGCATTTACATTATTTTGAAAACCAGATGTAAGAGAAATAACTCGTTGTAATTAAGAAACTCGGGTTAAATGTGTGTCTACTAACTGACTTCGTCATCTTGCTATCGCTTCGCAAAATTATTGGAATGCTTGTAATCAACATTTGATATAAAGAAATAAAACATTTTATATAATGAAATACAAACACTTTGGCATTTATTCATATAAATAAATAAACGTTCATATGAATGGACTTCAACACGTTGACAGTTCTGATAAAAGTTCATTTATATCTCAATGATACTGTAAAGAAATCAAGAGAAAGACGAAATGAATTCGCCTGGTGTGCATTTTTACTTCCAATTTAGGAATGGTCAGCAAAATGCACTTTTAAATACGAAAGTCTTCAAAATGCGATAAAAACAGCCAATGAATTAAAAATGAATAAACAGAAAATGTGGTTTTGTAAATTTTTGGACAAGAGAGAGAAATTAAGAGAGAGAGAGAAAGAGAGAGAGAGAGGACAAAAATGAAAGAGACAAAAAGAGAAATAACTGATACTTTCTTCTTCTCTCTGAAGTGTTCTTACTTATGTCTCGACAGTATATCTTACTTTAGTGTATGTAGTTTTATCTAGATAATCCCCAATATTTTTTAATAAAATTATTCTTATTAATTACTGACAAAACGGCAAAACGATTACGAATACACATAACAAAACGATCACGTATATAATAACAAAACGATTACGTATATAATAACAAAACGATTACGTATATAATAACAAAACGATTACGTATATAATAACAAAACGATTACGGATACACATAACAAAACGATTACGTATATACATAACAAAACGATTACGTATATACATAACAAAACGATTACGTATACACATAACAAAATAATTACGTATATACATAACAAAACGATTACGTATATACATAACAAAACGATTACGGATACACATAACAAAATGATTACGTATATACATAACAAAACGATTACGTATATACATAACAAAACGATTACGTATATACATAACAAAACGATTACGGATACACATAACAAAATGATTACGTATATACATAACAAAACGATTACGTATATACATAACAAAACGATTATGTATACACATAACAAAACGATTATGTATACACGTAACAAAACGATCACGTATATAAATAACAAAACGATTACGTATACACGTAACAAAACGATTACGTTTACACGTAACAAAACGATTACATATATACATAACAAAACGATTATGTATACACTTAACAAAACGATTACGTATACATGTAACAAAACGCTCACGTATATAAATAACAAAACGATTACGTATACACGTAACAAAACGATTACGTATACACGTAACAAAACGATTACATATATACATAACAAAACGATTACGTATATACATAACAAAACGATTACGTATACACATAACAAAATGATTACGTATATACATAACAAAACGATTACGTATATACATAACAAAACGATTATGTATACACATAACAAAACGATTATGTATACACGTAACAAAACGATTACGAATACAAATAACAAAACGATTACGAATAAAATAACAAAACGATTACGTATACACGTAACAAAATGATTACGTATATACATAACAAAACGATTACATATATACATAACAAAACGATTACGTATATAGGTAACAAAACGATTACGTATACAAGTAACAAAACGATTACGTATATACATGACAAAAAGATTATGTATACACAAAACAAAACGATTGCGTATATACATAACAAAACGATTACGTATATACATAACAAAACGATTACGTATATACGTAACAAAACGATTACGTATATAAGTAACAAAACGATTACGTATATACATGACAAAAAGATTATGTATACACACAACAAAACGATTACGTATACACATAAAATGATTACGCATATACATAACAAAACGATTACGTATATAAATAACAAAATGATTACGTATATACGTAACAAAACGATTACGTATATACGTAACAAAACGATTACGTATACACATAACAAAATGATTACGTATATGCGTAATAAAACGATTACGTATATACATAACAAGACGATTACGTATATACATGACAAAACGATTACGTATATACATAACAAGACGATTACGTATATACATAACAAAACGATTACGTACATACATAACAAGACGATTAAGTATATACATAGCAAAACGATTACGTATATACGTAACAAAACGATTACGTATATAAGTAACAAAACGATTACGTATATACATAACAAAACGATTACGTATATATATAACAAAACGATTACGTATATACGTAATAAAACGATTACGTATACACATAAAAAACGGTTACATATATACATAACAAAACGATTACGTATACACATAACAAAACGATTACGTATACACATAACAAAACGATTACATATATACATAACAAAAGAATTACGTATATACATAACAAAGATAGGACAATAAAGTTATTAATCAAAAGCATCGACCATTAATTTAGTATAAACACTTATATGCAAATAAGAAATCCATGTCTTTAAATACTTTGTGTCAACTATGCATACGTTATTTATTTGTAACATGCTGTGCTGTTAGATTAGAAAAACAGTAAGCCATTTTAATGGTACTGTAACGTTGCTACCGTCGCAAAGAGGCAAATGAATAATGCAAATAAACAAATAAAAATCCGCATCGACATTGTTTTTCTTTTTAACAAAAGATTTTATTATTGTTATTTACGGCATCACTTTAAAATGTCTCTTGTCAATTTTAGCCAGCAAGGGTTTCTCCTTCCTCCGCTCGCATGCTGGCCGCAGCCAGATAGTTCCTGCCTTTGCATTTACACGTTAATTTCCTTCGAAGTGCACTTTGTTTCTGTTATGGGGTACAAATCATCCCTCTTTGAGAACTACGTGGCATCAACCAGTCTTATGAATACCACTCGTTTTAGAAACTAAATGGAGACATTCATACCATATTTGACCGCATGCTACGAACACGTTCCTCTCAAACCACTTTAGTGGCTCCTTTATTCTTTATGATAAATACATATTATATTTTATACACTTTACACTACTTGTGGTTTCTTTCATTTGTAACCCCTAGTACGGGTCAACAACAGTTGCATTTTTCTCTTTTTGTCATTCTTCTTATCGTGCACACTTCCTAATTTGCATACGCGCGTTTTTTGCTGCTGCTACTGCGAATCTCTTTACGCGCTAGCCCTCTTTCTCTGCTGCTGATACTATCGATGTTATACACCTTGTCTTCCAAAAAATTCTGTACAAGAATTTAATTAAACCTGCTTCAGACAATGAAAACCAGGAGAAGAAAACTCAAAAGTTCACACGATAAAACATGAATAATAATATTCAAATAAAAATGTCTTATTATAGTCCGTTCGATACTTATATTTTGTACTTTTTTCAGAAACTTCTTTTCTTATTTATTCTTTCTTTTTTTTTTCATTTTAAAAATACAGGAATTCTAACATATTTTTCAAAATATTTAAAGGTAACGTTTTAATACGGTGAAAGGGGAAAAAACTCAGTGAATTGTTTAAATAGATAGGATTGTTTTCTTTTCTTGGGTTTTCAGAAATTTCATTGAAGCAGTGTTGAAGTGTTTCAGCTTGGTTGTGCAAAAATACACTTTTTAATGTTTAAATTATTTCATAAAGCCAATCAGATTATTGCTAGACTAAATCAGAGTTTGGATAGTCTATGATATTTATAGGTCCTGAGTCTTAAAATTCACAACACTGAAACGAGAAGTTTTTATTTTAGTAAAATTTAGTTAGGTTTTGGGGGGATTGGGGGGGGAGGCTTCTTGAAAATCCAATCTTCATAGCACATATGTTATAATGTTATATCATTTAGAACAAATATAATACTCACATGCACATGTCTCGGTTTCTTTCCATTTTTTACTTTATATTTTTAAGGAATTTAACGTTACATTTAATATCGGAACGCCGAGTACATATGCTCATATATATATATATATATATATATATATATATATATATATATATATATATATAGTCTTGGAAGTTTTTAACCTTTAAAACTATATAAAAAAATTATTTCATGTTTATATTTTTAATAATCATTTGTTAGAAAACTATATAGTAAGTCATTTAGTCACCTGTAATCAATACATCAACTTGCTCTCTCCAATTCACTATCGTACTAATGTTAGTTTAAGGGATCATCAGTTGTTTACCATGAAACACTATTTCGGTGATTTAAAAGCAAAACAGCATGTACAATCATGGCTCCCCAGCAGTGTTGATACAACATCACCTCCTTTAATCTTAAAATGTTACAGATATTAGATCTAGTTCCCTATTCTTAATTAACTTGGCTGGCCTATTCATTTTAAAAAAATGAATTCCTTACCTGTGAGATTCGTATATATATATATATATATAGATAGATAGATAGATAGATAGATAGATAGATAGATAGATAGATAGATATTAAAAGAGACTATTCCAAAGGTCAAATATATATATAAAATTAATTAACCAACATAATTGTACATATATCAATAAGAATTTAAGCCACGTTAACTGACTCAAATATTAAGCACCACGATTAACATTTCTGTAATCTCGCATATATATATATATATATATATAGAGAGAGAGAGAGAGAGAGAGAGAGAGAGAGGCAAAACAAAAAACAACAAGAAGGAATTACTTCATATTTGTATTTTTTTGGATATTATAATTGCTTCGACATAAACCAGACAATTTTAATAAAGATTTATATAGCATCAATTTACAAGCATTGAAACTTTGCAAAAAAATGAACATCCATGTTAAAGTAGAAGTTTACACCCCTTTAAACCCCAGATTTTTATTGAAGGATCACAAACCTGACTTTAACTATACACGTAGTATTAGACTATGTGTTTCAGATTTAGGCAAGAAAATACTTGACAGAATTATCTCACCCCTAAAATCTTGAATTAAACATAAACTATAGATTTCATGTGAGGAGGTAATTGAGTGGTACGGAAAAAAACAAGAGCAGTAAATTTATTATGTTTGATATCGATTCGTATTATCCTTCAATAACTCTTGAATTATTTGAGAAAAAATTAAAATTAGCAGAAAATATAACGAACATTTCAAAATTAGAAATTTAAATCAGTAAACAAACTAGGAAAATCCTACGAAGGGTTATTTTTATTGGGTAAGATTAATAAGAAGATACCGGGTTTAAATTGGGGTTCATATAGGGACGATACTTTATTGCTAGTTAACTCTAGTGATAGGATAACAGAAAAATTAGGAAAAATATCAAGGAATTCATTAACAAACATAATTTAAAAATAACTATGGATAGTAACTATGAGAAGGTTGATTTCCTAGACATAACCCTAAATCTTTATGATAACTCTTACGAACCATTCCACAAACCTAACCAAAGATTATTTTACACGGATTATAATTCCAACCATCCCAAATGTGTGGAAAATGCGTTTATTCCCAGTATATCTAAAATAATATCCAGTCTATGTCAAAATGAAAATATATTTAACAAAAATAAAAACTACTATAATGAAGCTTTATTGAGATCAGGTTACAATTGGAAAATAAAATTTATTGAGGAGGCGAAGGATAAAAACAATAAGATAAACCATACAATCTCATATAGCACGGCAATGGAAAAAAGAAGTAACGCTAAGAAGGAAGGGGGCTTAAAAATAGTTATAAGGGTAAAAAGACAATAACAATGTCGGAAAGCATACGGACAGCAATAAGGTCAAAAAATAGGAGAAATAGGCGTAGACAACAAGTGTGGTTCAACCCTCCGTACAGTGAGCATATTCTAAATGATATTCCCACCTGAAAACAGACTAAGAAAAATAATAAATAAGAACACAGTCACGTTATCATTCTCCGTCTAATAAAAGAAAAATCAATACAATACTAAATAGGGATATAAATGAAGCAGGTACAATAGATATTAGGAGTAAATGCAATTGGAGGGTACCGAAGGAATGCCTATTGGGGGTAATTACTTGAGTTCTGAAGTTGTATACAAATGCGAGGTTAAGGTAGATAACAGTAAAAAAAAAAGTATATTTGGGTGGTACGGGTTGCACTTTCAAGGACAAATACAGAAATCACCTAGCATCATTTAAAACTAGACCGGTGACTGAAACTAATGGTGATAGAACCAATAATGTAAGTGAGAATGACACTAGAATAATTAATAAAAACAAAAAGAACACAACTTTATTAGGGGGTTGGATCAGAAAACTACGTAGAAATAATAAAGAATTCGAAACAAAATCGTCAATAGTGGATAAGGGTAGAAGATACCAACCTAGCAAGCCCAAAAGATACAATTTGTGCTTACTTGAAGCTCATCACATAGTGCATTCTAAAACGGTAATTTTAAACAAAAAATGGATGCCATACAAAGTTGTCTCCACAGAAATAAATTCTTACTCTCGCGACTTAAACCTGAGTAGAATAAACTCAAAATAGGTATTATCAAAAGACAGTAAAGTATAGAGAACACACTCAAATCTAAATATGAAAATATGAAGGGCAAAGTATTATAACAACTGAGTAGATATTAAACTTAACTTAAGGTCAATTAAACGGTTTAAACTGAATAGGAGGGATAGCAATTATTGTAACTGTAATAATTGTTTTGGTAATTTGCATCAATTAAGTAAAAAATATAAAATTATAAATAATTAAGTAAATTAATAAAAATTGAAAATTAGTTATGATTAACTAGGTGAGGACCATTGATTGGAAGTGATACCATCTATTTGTAGGAGAAAAAATTTTTTTAAGTACATAATAATAATAATAATAATAATAATAATAATAATAACTGAGTGCCACTCAAATTCCAGTATAAACCAATGACCACTACCAGCGAGAAATCAATGGTAAGTGGCTGTTGCGATGATGCAAATTCATTTGCAAATGCTATCAAAGGAGGTGGAGAGAGCTGGACGTCTGGGGGGACTTGTTGTCACTCAGCTTCCAGAGAACACCACAGGTTTCCAATCAGATCGTTTGTTGACTTGTGTGATAGCTTCATGTGAGCCAATAATAATAATAATAATAATAATAATAATAATAATAATAATAATAATAATAATAAAGATAAAAATGAAAAAGTTAAAGTAAATAAAATAAATAAATAAAATAAAATAATTTAAAATAAGAACATATGAACCTTGAAATATAAGTAATTGATAAAACTTTAAACCAACAGTTATATGCCCTTGACTGATTCTTATACAATTTAGGTCCCATAGATAAACAATTTGAAAACGATAGATACACTATAAAAATACTAAATCATAATGTAACCAATATGCTAATATTTCTCACATAATAATCTAAATAACCCATCCGAAATAATTTTTATGTAATAAGCAATACCGAGAAGCTATAAGTATTAGTTAAATACTAACGTGACGGGGTAAATTTATTTAACTGAATAATAATTAAATATGAATATGCAGACACCGGTGAGTTTTTACAAATCAATTGGGATATAAAAACTTTTGAGATAATTAATCCACTAGGGATTAATTTTAATACATTAAGTATGGTTTAAAATAACTAATACGACAACCTAGATTAGAATAAATTAAGTAAGGAATTCATAGTTACTCCCCCTGAAATAGTTTTTTTCTATTATTCTATCGATTGAAATATTGTTGTTACAAAAGTAATTATTATTCGTTAATATCCTAAGATATAAATAAAGATTATAAAATCATCTTATTTTATTTATTTTTACATTATATTGTATTTTATTTATTTTAATGTAGGAATAATATATAAATAAACGGCATTGCAGTATTAATTAGTTTAACATTAAAATAACCGAGTAATACAAAAAATACGAAACTTTCCATGTGATAGTTCTGAATTTTGAGTAAAGGTTGAATTATAACCAAACTTCTTGAGATTCATCAATAAAGGAAACAATAGAAACAACGAATTAAAAGTAATAAACCATGAATCTAATTGATCCAGTATTCTTGTCCGGTTTCAAAATAGTATTTAAGTATTCTCGTCGTATTTTAGAGCATATATACAAAAACAGGGTCTATATAAATTTCTTCAACACAGATAGTGGACACGTTATAACACGAGTAGGTGGTAACTGACCGCCCCATGTAGTTTTTTATGAAATGAAAAATATGTCAAGATACATATGAATTGTGTATTCTTTTTCAATTATTTATGTAAATATGATAATTTTTTAATGATATAAAATTTGAAATTTTCTGATTTATGTCGAAACAATTATAATATCCGAAAAAAAATACATATATGAACTTATTCCTTCTTGTTGTTTTTGATTTTGCCACTATATATATATAATATAAAGCTGAACGTCTGTGTGTGTGTCTGGTCACAAATAGGCTCCTATACGGTTGACAATTATAGAAAACTGATTCCATTTCCGTTCGATGAAAACTGGTTTTCTTTTTTGTAGTAGACCATCTACTAGCGGAGATTGCTCGCTGTACAACTCATGCTCTCTACCGATCCCGATTATGACAACATGGCCATTGCCCGCACCCTCAAAACACATCGCTAGATTTCCAGGAATAATAGAGACGTGCTCAGCGTGATGAACACAAAATTTGTGGCCACAGTTATGGTCTTCTGGTGCAATTAGGTAGCCGCTGACAGACCCCTACAAGTTTAAAGAGACCAAGCTTGACTTCAGATAAAATGCTACAACATTGTACTGTCTCTTACTTGTCCCCCTTCTTCCCCGACCTGAACCTGCTGAACTAGTTCGTGTGTTCATTAGTCGAGAACATCACCAACATGTTCTTCATTAACACCAAAGCCAGCCTCACCGCCGCCATCTGCTGAGTAATCGACGAACTCCCGTCGAAGAACCGAATCAAGATTGAGGCTACAGGCGACTACACTGAATAGATGTCAGCTCTATTACATCATCAAGTTACTTGAATTGATTTATTCAATAAAAGTTTTAAAATAAAGGGGTAGTGTTGTTTTCTTTATGGCGACAATTTTATCGTTCCACACTGTACAGTTAACCACAGATTATATCGTTGTATCGCAGTTTTTCGCGTGAAACTAGGATCGAATTAAACTCTCTCTCTCTCTCTCTCTCTCTCTCTCTCTCTCTCTCTCTCTCTCTCTCTCCCTCTCTCTCTCTCTCCCTCCCTTGCTTTCTTTCTCTGTTATTGATCTCTTAGCTGTGTTTGGTTTTTCTTCTAATGGTTCACCACGTACCGTGGCCAAAAGGCATTCAATAATAAGGTTCAATGAGATATTATTTGGATGATGGAAGATTACTATGAAAAGATTAAAATTAAAAACTTATTAATCCATACAACTGCTCAACAGATATTTGTGAATATTAGACTTGAAAACGGCCAGATTATAATTTGCATGAAAACAACGCGAAAACGTCTGTATGAAATGGGAAGATTTTGGTATGATAGAGATATAAACATTCAGTAAAAATTGATAGAGAAATAGAGACACGCAAATGCAGGCAAACGGGCAAAATACGAAAAGGAAAGGAAGATAGAGAAAGATATACAGGGATAGTTACGGATACACTAAAAGAAAATAATAGAACAGATAAAAGCGTAGAGAGACAGGGGGAAGACAGACGTATATATTAAAAATAGTCGCCGACAAGCAGAAATAGACACATACTTCGAATACGTGTCGATGCCGGCGTAATTAACCACTATTACACCTCGTGCCCCTCTATTTTCCGTTTCCAACAGAAGGTCGGCGACTTTTAAGCGATGTGGACAACGCGTATGCAAAAGACGTCTTTACAATCAATTGACTTGCAGAAATCCATTTCTTAAATTGGCATTCCCTGGTATTGGATGAAATAAAGGTCAAAAAGTTCACGTTCCATTCACACTTTTCTCATTTACTGGTTTGAGCGTTCTCTTTTAAGCACAGATGCATTAAGCACTTCTTTCTCTTTTTTTTCTTTTCTTTTTTCTCTTTTCTTGTTCGGATGAATCACTTCCTTCTCGACAGTTACCGTTTGAATTCAAAATGCTTAATTGTCTGATAAGTTCTCAAGCTCATTTCAACCCATTTCTCTCTCTCTCTCTCTCTCTCTCTTTCTTTCTCTCTCTCTCTCTCTATCTATCTATCTATCTCTCTTGCGTGCTATCTATCTTAAATAAAATTTTAAAACGTCGTCGTTTCTGTTCATGATTTTAAGAGCAAACGCAAGCTCACATTGCTTAAAGATGATAATTTAAAATATCAGTAATAGAGATAGTAACTCAGATGTTTATATATATATATATATATATATATATATATATATATATATATATATACATATATATATATATATACATATATATATATATATATATATATAATTACTTTTTATTTGATTTACATAAGCGGTAATATAAGTCACAGATTAGGAATCAAGTGAATTTTCCTGTCAGATATTACATTGAGGTAATACTTTCAGGATAATCTTAGCCAAAAAGGTAAAGCTCAATATTTAAAAATAGAGCAATATATAAGTTTAATGATTAAAGTTGAATTCTGAAAATCAAAATATAAACAAATATATTTAAGTTGAGAATTTATTCTTTGAAACAAGGAATATATGGAGAAAACTTATATTTATTTCCTTAATCCATGGATTTTCAATAATGGCCCATATCATCAGAGGAAATGAAATGCGATTAGCAAAATGTTCAGCTATGAATAAACAAATATTTTGCTTTTCTGCACATATATTGAAAATGTTATTTAAAAGTTATTTAAATGGTGGTTCAAGGTCAGAGAAAAAGGATATCATACAACCTGGGCAGATATGATGCAGATTTCATATTTATTATTATGGATCTAATACTCTATTGATTATTATATTGTACCTAATTCATAGGTATGATTTCAAAAGTAAAAAAAATATGACTTTAGTGCTATCAGCTAGAATCGAAACCAAAATATCTAGCTCTCCAGTCTTATTCGTTACTGTCTAATGTAGGTCTTTGCGCATTAAGAACTTTAAAAAAAGAACGTTGTTTAAGGTATAAATTTATATTTGCACATGCATAAAATAACATTTTTAGTCGACTTATGCCTGTCAAATTCCAATTCATTTCTATTTTGACCATTAGCAACTATTTTTACCGGGTAAAACCAAATCGGATTTGTTCCACATATTAAATTCTTTTACATATCAAGTTCTAAGTCTGTAAACACAGACATTGACAAAGTAGTTTCATAGAGACCATATCCAACACAGACAAACAGTCAGCGACACAGTCGAGGTCATTTACACATATGTGTGTATAAAGAGAAAGAAATAGATAGATAGATAGATAGATAGATAGATAGATCCTTGGCTGGTCTTTTGTCACATATCTTTGTTTATTAAAACCAAACATTCAAATTATATATTATTAAACATCCTTCTAAACATTTTATTGTTTTACTTAAATATTTATAGTGTTTAATTATTATATTGGCGTAATTATTTCTACATTAAATTCCAGTTCTATTTCAAAACATTCTTCCGTTATCAAAACACTTTGTTATTTTCATAACATTGTCAGCAGTTCAAATATCGGTCACACCTCTCTCTACCCGGAAAATCCGACGTTGCCCGGGCCAAAATATAATATGCGCATAGGAGAATGCAGCAATCACAAAATAAGCATAGAGTAAAACAGAAAAAGAAGGACATTCAAACAAGCAAAAGTATGTGAAGGAGCAAATAAATAGATAGATAGAGTTGGTTGCTTGTTCTTGTTTTACGGCATATCAACCCTTTCAGGTTATTTAATACCGGATCCAGTGATTTTGAAGAACAATTTTTTAATAGAATATATTTGTTTTTTTTTTTCAAGTCGGTTTCTATTTAACCCATAGTCGGGATCCTAACAGGTACTACCATTCCGGGTCAGAGTGGATCTGGGAGCAATGGCAATTAAAGGGTGGCTCCACACTCCCCAAAGCCCGCAGACTAGGGCCTCATCATCGGATAGTTTAAGGTCATATCCAAAACCCGATAGATAGAGAGAGAGAAGGAAAGAGAGGGGGAAGAGAGAGAAAGAGAGGGAGAAGGTCGTACACAAGTAAAAATGGAAGAGGACCGAAAGAGAAACAGATAAACATGGAGAAAGAGAGGAGGCAGTGGAGCAAAATAGAAAGCGAAAATAGTAGGATGGATTAATACAGAGATATAATTATAAAAGTCCTGGGGGGAGCATACACACACATACACAGAAAGCGATGCATATAAACATAGCAGGATAAACGAACAGAAAGTTAATAAAGAGAACAAAAGGGTCAGGCAGATGATCAAAAGACAGCAAAAACAAGAGAGGGGATCAGCAGATGTTTAGATAGTTTGATAGAGAGATGGATAATTAGAAATAGATAAAGACAAAGAGATAAAAGAGAAAAACATTCAGACTTACAGAAATAAAACTAGAAAAGAGAAAAGAGTGAGTTAAACAAACAAAATAAGAGAGTCTGCCGAAGAGAGAGAGAGGGGGCGAGGAATAGAGAGAATGGCCCTTTAGATCCACTTTAATACCGCCTTTCTTTTCTTCTCTCTCGCATTTATCATCCTTTGTTTCAGTCTATTCTTGGAGTCCTTTTTACTAACCTGGCCGACTTACCTATGGACCTATCAAGGGAGCGATCGACTAGAATGCGTGTCATCCTTGATCGATTTATTGTCGTCTGTCCCGATTCGTACGACAACTTAAAATCGAAGCTATTTATGGCATGCAGATCATGGTCATCTGGGAAATACAAAAATGTATTGAGAGCTATGAGTCTGACAAAGACTGTATAGCGTCTAGCCAACTAGTGACCAAAAATTGACAGGTCACGAAACAATACCGGATTTAATGCTTCTAAACGAAGTACAGAAAATACTTTTAAAAAAAGCATCTATTGTTCTCTATGTAAAAATTAGTCTGGGATATCTAAGATGGCGCCTATCCCCAATTACGCCACAATTAAAATACTTTTTATCTAACATAAAGTTATCACTTCAGATTTTAAAAGTTTAACCTGAATAACATTTACGTTGACAGATCGATATTTACTGCTGACTAACTGATGTTTGCTTTTTGTTTTCACTACTTTGTGTTTGTCAGGAACAACGTGTAGTATCTGGTGCTACATTTCGTCTATCCTGTCTCCTGTCAGTGGAGGAGAAGTCTTTTTTGACTTAAGCAACTTTCACATTCATAGTGTCCTTTTTGGTGAAACTGGATGTTTTTACATTAAAAACTTATCCAACTAATCCAACTCGTGACTAATAATTGGCAACTTATGAAATAACATTGAATTTAATGTTTCCAAACGAAGTAGAGAAAATACTACAAAAGCAAGCCCCTGTTCTTCATGTGAAAGTTAGCCTCTGAGATAGCTAAAATACCGCCAATCCTCAATTACACCGCAATTCAAAAATCTTCTTTTTTTTTTCTCTAACATATAAAGTTATCATGTGAGATTTTAAGAGTTAAAACATGATTAGCATTAAAGTTGACGGATTGATATTTACTCCTGACTAGTCGATGTTTGATTTTTAATGGTGTAACTACAGGGTAGAACGATAAAATTGTCGCCCTAATGATAAAAACACCACAGCTTTATTTGAAAACTTTTATTGAAGAAATCAATCCAGGTAACTTGATTATGTAGTAGAGCTAATATCTATTCAATGTAGCCGCTTTCAGCCTCAGTCAACGCCTCGGTACGTGACCGGAACTGGGAACATGCTTTGTTCCACAAGAACCGGTGGGAGCTCGGCGAATACTCGGTGGATGGCGGAAATCAGGCTGGCTTTGGTATTTTGGGAGGTCATGTTTGTGATGTTCTTGACGTATGACTAAATGAAGTAGTCCAGCGTGCTCGAGTGAGGCTGGAGGGTGGTCAGTGAGAGAAGGGTACAAAGTCGTAGCGATGTAAGACTGAACTTATTTACTTAATCATATAAGCTGCACCAAATGATTCGATAAGTAAAGGTTTATATAAAACATGTAATGATTTAGTGGTTAATTATGCAAATCTAAAAAAAAATCCTAAATTTGTATAATGTTGAGAGCAGTAATTTTTACACAATTAGGTTAGAGTAAGTTTAGCTAGGATAGAGTGGTGTAAAATTCCATTAGAAATTAATACACTGGATTCATGACTAGGGCTATGACAACAGAATATTCTTTTCGTTGTTTTAACTCTTGAGTATATATCCGAGACAGTTAGACATATTTAGACACAGTTAATCTACCGCGAGCCACATCCCTCTATATAAAAGCATATAATATATCAACGGATACACACTCGAGAGTCAAAACAATAAAAAGAATATGCTGTTGTTCTAACTCTATTTATGACTTCGTTCTAGGATAAGACGTCATAAAAAGAAGCACGTGGTAGAGACACTAGATTAGTTCCGCTTTTCTTTGGTTTGATTATATCAAAGTAAGCAAACATCATTGCCGAGGTTTTTCACCCCTCATGTGATTGGGGCGGAAAATTACAGCTCAACTAGATAAACATTGCTGCAAATTGTTAGAAAAGAATTAAAGTAAATAACATAGGCAAATAGTGGTGTCTTCGTTATTTTTAATTCCTCCCTATATGACAGTTACCTGTAAGAATAAAGACAAAGAAGCTGAGATGTGAAATATACAGGGAGCAATTCGCAACGTCTCAAGAGAACAGGACTTTGGGTAAAAATCGTACCGGAGATGTATGTTGCAGTCTTCGTGGGAGAACACCGTTTACATTACAAATGACAATGATATCATATTTTAAACAGCAACACTGTTCGTTCAAATTTGTTCCACTTTTATTTATAGGTTGGCATCGACCTCATTTGATACAGTAATAAAACCGATGCCATTCCAAACAACAGAAACGATATATGTTAATCAGCCCCATTTCTTTAACAATTGAAGTGATCAAATTGAATCGACACGTTTTAACATTGAACGTTTTTATTTGATTTAACTGTTCTCAGCTCTTTTTTGTTTCTTTTGTTTCTTGCAGATAGAAGAACTTCGAATGCTGCATCGAGTAGAAGAGAAGAAAAAACCTTCCCCAATGGAAAATAATTGGCGACCCATAATGCCATTGAACCACCGGACTATAAGGACAAATATCAATCCAGTGAAAGAGGTGAGTCTATTTACACGTCCCACGAATTAGACATTCGGCGGGAAAAAACCCAGCTCCCAAAAAGAGAGAACTCTGGATTGGTTCAAAAATTCAAATTGCCTCGGTCTAGAAAGATTTCACCTCCACTAATTGATGATAAAAAATATTAAGTGTAGTTTCAGAAAAAAATACACCTTCCTCCTAACCAAAAGGCTAAAAGAAGTAAACGAATTTAGTCCATATTCACTTGCATTCATACGAAGGAAGCGTTAGACACGAAATCGGTTTTTAACGTAGGTGAAATATAGTTCCTCAACAAGAGACACTCTGGATTTGGACTACTATGGAGAGGTACGTCTGAGGTCTTATTACATTTCATTTTTATCTTAATTAATACAATAGAGTGGTCGTAAGATCCAAGTAGAGACAGGGCGGAAACTGAGCATAGTTCAGAGCAAGTTGTGAGAAAAAGGTCTAGGAGACTTGCATACTGGCCGTCAGTGTCGGGCACACGGGTGGGTTTGTGAACAATCTGAGTGACGTCATAATCAATGGAGAAATCGTGACAGAACCTCCTCTCATCATCGGGCTTGTTTGAGTGGGTTAACCATTCCACATTGTGAACATTGAAGTCTCCACATACGTGAATGATAGCTGAAGGATAAGCAGATAGGACGTGGTCAATTTTCTCAGATATGCTTTTAAAGATAGTAACTCCGTTGATAGGGCGATAGAGAGTAAATATAAACGCAGTAGTGTTAGCAAGTGTAACCCGGAAGCACATATAGGGTAAGTTGGGATCTTCCTTGGAGATGTCCCTACCACATGGAAAGCCATCTTTTATATAGGCACATATTCCATGACCATGGCGATCTTGGGGTCAGATTTGGAAGTTAAGTTAGATTATCCTTTAATTACGAACTCATGTAGGGAAATAGTTTGTCCAATGCCGGTAGTAGCCAAAAGTTTAAGTTGCTTAACTTCGGTGATCCAGTGGGAACCGGTGTGTCAACATGATTATTAACATCTACGTTGTTCTTCTTACCGTAAATACCTAAATGAAAGTACAACATTCTACACAAAACTAATAATAACAACTAAAGCCTATTATTATTATTATTATTATTATTATTATTATTATTATTATTATTATTATTATTGTCATGATTTACTTGAATAATGGAAACAACTATTAAAACAGGATTTATCTCCCTTATGATGAAATTGGTTTCTATGCCAGAGTTATCTCCGCTGGAGAAAAGGAGTTTAGACTCCCAAATGTCATGAGCACGAAATTTTATTGAGAACTCTCTCACTATCGAGAGACAAAAAAAGGACAGATTTTGTTCTCATTTTTTTTTCTGGGGCAGTACGTATAGAGCGGGCTTTGGAAAGACTTCTAACAGAAATGACACCATGGAAAAATGTACATATCCGCTTCGTGTTTTGCAAATCTTTTTATCTTTTGAAAGAAATAGCGCGTGCGTTTTTGTTTGTAGGTCTTCATAATCTATGGTAGACAAACTATGAATAAATGAAATATATACATCGTCCCCGGTTGCTGAGCCGTCTTTTATTTCCCGACACGTGTATGTATTAGGAACTCATACACTGCGAATATTAGCAAGTACTATGTACCTCGAAAATTATTTTAATTTCTCAACCTACGCGTTGAAACACGTACTGAAATAGAATAGCAAATATTCTATTCGGCTATTAATAACAATTTTGACAGAAACCTGATTGGTGCATTTTCTTACATGGAAAACAAAGCACTGGTTGTGTTTTATTGTACTACTAGCCTGGCGGGGGCGGCGTTGCTCGGGTGTTTGGAGTTGTGTGTTGAGCAAAAAAAAAATGTGGAAGTAAGCAGGTAGGCTCGAACCCGTACCCACGCAGGAGGAAAAGAACGTGAAAAAAAAAACGTAACGTCATTGCTGTTGCATCCATCGCCAAACCGGAAGTGACGAAGGTTTAAATTAAGGCTAATCAATCGAAAAGAGGGGATGACTTTCGAAAATATCGTCGACAAAAGCGACCCTTCCCTGTAGAAAAGTGCAAAGTTGAGGGTGAAGGAATTAATGTTTTTAGCCAATTTTTCGATATTTGTCGTCCAAAGACTCGGGCGTCAAAACGATACCGATCTTGTAGAAAATCCGTCGCCTTTGTCGAAAGTTTTAGGTATACATACATGATGATTGATGATTGCAACGTCTTGTCAGACGAGTGCCACTCCCACAGACATTTAAAATCCATGAGCCCAAATGTCTAAGGGAGTATCTATACAAATATGTTACAGAGTCTTAGCTTTGTACGACAGCTGAGTCTCTCTCTCGATTCAAAATGTTGAGATCCAGCAACAAGCAAGAGCAAGATAGCCAGCAACAAATTAAACTGCAGACCAGCTTAATGCGGGTACTGGTCTTCCGCTTTATGTTTTTTTTAAATCAGAGATTTGCTTCTCCTAGAAAGGTTGCCTTCACCACAGCTTACGGGAGCCCTCTCTACCCCAATACACATACACACACACACACACACATATATACACAGTGCTAGTTGGCCGTTGACCCAGAAAAAGAGTTCATTCGCCCTTTGGCATACATACATAGATACATACATACATACATACATACATACAACCATTAAAACAGACAGGTGAGATTTATATTACAGAAGATTATTGTTGTTGCTGTTATTGTTGTTTATTTATAAATCTGTCTAAAATTCCTGCGCTCTTGGTCATATAACGTTGCCTAAAATTAGGTGAACAAATGATGAAATGATTTTGATAACATAATAAAAAAAAGAATAATGGAATTGAAGACAGCAACGAACATATAACTCATTTCACTGTGAACATTTAAATCTCCACATACGTCCACATACGTCCTCATATATAACTCATTTCCTATAAATATGGGGGCACAAAAATATTACAAATAGTTTAGACTTTCGTGAAATGGTAATCAGCCTAGAGGTAAAAGGGTTGATTTGGAAATGACCTCAAATTTTAATATTGAACGACATTATCCTGGATAATGAAGTATTTCTTTAGTCAGTTTTAATGAATGATTCGTCGACATCTTCGATTAATACCAATTACTTCTCCTTCCTCACTTCCTCTTTTTCTCCCTCCTTCCACGTCTCTCTCCCTGTGTGGGTGTGACAGTCAAGCATGGGCTTAAATTATTGCCAGTCGCAATTAACATTTTAATGCTTCGGCATAATTTGAATTTCTTCCAATATCGAAATTGATTTCAACGGATTTCACTTAAGATTAGGAATGTTACCTGAAATTCATAAATCTAATCATCCCGGAAACGCCATCTTAATCATTCCAATAATTTTCATCTTAGACAAATATCTTGGTTTCGAGTTAATCTTAATGTTGATTCGTTATAAATCTATCTCGCTCTCGCTCTCTCTCTCTCTCTCTCTCTCTCTCTCTCTCTCTCTCTCCATATATATATATATATATATATATATAAATAAAAGTGAACGTGTCTGTGTGTCTCTGTGTGTCTGTGTACATTTTCCTACGCAATAACTCTGTCAATTTGTAGTCTACAGACTCGAAATTTGATATACAGGTACTGAATGAGATTTGGGAAAATCGATGTCATTGGTTTTTAGCCAGAAATTTGGCGATTAAAGGGTCAAAGTTTAACGATTTGACCTTTGAGAACTCCACCAAACTCCTCCGACAATTTTGGGTCTACGCACTTGAAATTTTATATATAGGTTTCTTGGACATGGATCTGACTTAATAACTTGATTTGAGCCCAAAACAATAAAATTTAAGGGGTCATAATAGGGGACAAAGTTTTTAAAAATTGACCTCTGCAGTCTCTTCTAAATTACTCAGACAATTTCTGGTCTAAATATTTGAAATTTTACATAAAGGGTATTCAGAGATAGGGCAAACTTTTTAATGGGTTTGGGTCGAAAAGTTTTAGTTACCAATATATAAATGTATGTATGTATGTCTGTTTGCATGTCTGCCTTAAACTTTCAATAGAGACGACGGATATTACCAAGATCAGTATCGTTTTAAAGTTCGACCTTTCATACGACACATATCGAAAAATTGGCTAAAAACATTAATATCTTCCCCTTCAACTAGGCACTTTTCTACAGGGGGGGTCACTGTTTTCGCCGATATTTATCCTCTCTATCTAGTTATCCTCTCCTTTAGATTGTCTAGCCTTAATTTAAAAAATGTCGCTTCCGATTTGTCGGTGGTCGTAACAGCATAAACGTTAGGTTTTATCCCGTTCTTTTCCTCCTTTGTGGTACGGGTTCGAGCCTGCCTTCCTTCTACCACTTTTTTTTTTTTTGCTCAACATACACATCCAAACACCCGGGAAACGCCGGGCTGAAATGCTAGTATATATATATATATATATATATATATATATATATATATATATATATATATATATATATATGATTACTTCATTTAATCACATAAATTAATATACAAATATATAATTTTATGCTTGATTTTCTCAGGAATTACTTTAACAGTGCCCAATATATAGGTAGAGCTAGATATTAAGTTATTAAAATATATGCCTAAGCCTGACAAATTCTCACGAGAATGAAACGCGGAATGTTCTGTGTAGCTTAATTGCGATATATATTTTCATAACTTACTATATATATATGTGTATGTGTGTGTGGGGGGGGTGTATGTATGTATATGAAACAATATTCAGGAATAAACACGTTGTAGACTCAGTCGCATAAAAGACAACAGATAGGAAAGAAGTAAACTCGCTTTTTTCCGTTGTAACCTTATCTAACTAGCACTTTCCCGACTAAAACGTGATTTCGGACGTGATCTCGAACGTGTTTACGGACGTCATCCACGTCTCTAACGTGAGTGTCCTTTTTATAGTCTTTCTCTTTCCCTGTCGCTGACATATTTCTTTGTGTTTCACACATCGTTTTATCTTTTGAAAGACATAACGCGTGCATTTTTGTTTGTAGGTCTGTGGTAGACAAACAATTTATAAATAAAGTTTGTATATCATCCACGGTTGCTTATCTGTCTTTTACTTCTCTGTAACACATGTCTGTATTAGCAACTAATACCCACGAATAACATTAAATATATAAATACATATTTTAAATGAATAAATGTTTTCGCACCCGCACCCGCGCTCTCTTATGTATATGTGTAGTAATATATACATATGTATATATATATATATATATATATATATAATTACAAAGATAAATATTATCTTTATATGAGAACCTAGCAAGTTAATTCGGCGGGGGTAATACTCAGCGTCGAATTAGCGCTTCATCGTTATAGTCAATGTCCTTTTTCTTAATAGTAAAATGGCAAAGATTTTCAACCCTTCAGTGACTTTTGGACACCAAATATACATATATATATATATATATATATATATATATGTGTGTGTGTGTGTGTGTGTGTGTGTGTGTGTGTGTAAATATATATGCATGTATGTACGTATGTTTGTATGTATATATATGTATGTATGTACGTATGTTTGTATGTCTATATATATATATATCTTTGTATGTATGAATGTATATATATATATATATATATATATATATATATATATATATATATATTGCGTGTGAGATCACGATTTACAAGCTCTCGATGACTATAGATCGTCTTAATAACGTTTTGCCTGTATTTGGCTTTATAAATGTTAAAGTTCTCTCGATTTCGTGGTGATCGACTATTTCTCTGAGGTAACGTTTCTTTGCTGATGGAGTCAAAGGCGATTTTCTTACAGGGTTTGAATCCATTCGCCTAGCGGCAGTCGTCATTTTTTACACTGACGATTGCGAAAGCATGAAACACTAGTGTCTTAATATATATATATATATATATATATATATATATATATATATATATATATATATATTTGTTTTATCAAATGTATTAAAATTTACTTTTTACCGGTACCGGACTTTGGGGTAATTGTGCCAAGTCCGAGGTAATTGCGCCAACTAGGTAAAAGTGCTTTTTTGACAACCACGCATATAAAGAACACTTTTTATAGTTGTCGCAAGGATTTGGCGTAATTACCCCAAAGTACGGTATATATCCTTCAAAAATGTGAAATTTAATTGTCAAATCTACTGCGCCTGACGTCTTTCATGCTTAAGCTGACTTGTCGGAACACGATAAAAGGTAAAGGTAGCGTCGATTTCTGAAATTGCCGCGTATTTTGGGATAATTTCATGCATAAAAGATAGTAAAAAAGCTAATATATCTTACCACAAACGCTAAGCCTGTAGTGATTTTTACTAGGACTTCGAGTTAGTTGTAAGATAAGTGATGTTTTGCTATTTCTTAAGAAATTAAGCACTAGCAACGGATGTCAAAGAAAGACGCTAGTTTTATTCTCGTTTAATGTACGGGAGATGTTTTAATAAAATATAATTTCGAAATAAAAGCTAGTTGAAAACGAATCTTGAGTGTTTAAATGGTACAGTTAATTATAAAATTAAATTTTAATGGGCTTGATAAAGGGTATTTGTTGGTTTTTTTAGGGGGGATTAGTCGATTTTTCGAACGTCAACTATGCAGCAAAATTAACCATTGTTTTTATCATATACTATTTGTTTTTCATAAATGACACAAATGGATTACTGAATTTTCTAGTAAATAAACAGAACTAAATAAATATTTATTTTTGTTTTATTTATTTCAGGAAGAAGAGTGCAGTACAAAGGCGGAATTATTTTACCAAAGTAAGTATCAAACGGAAACTTAAAAGATATTTTTCTTCATCTAAATGTAGGTTTCTTCTTTTTTAAAGAAAAGTGGATGACCTCTATTTTGCTGACTTCTGAAGACCGGCGCCTGACCGATCGATTGAAAAAAAAATATTCTTGTTTCTAGAATGGTAGCTTTCATACAATACTTGAAAGGCATAAAAATATGGGGTTCTGTTTTGTTTTACACAAGAATCACCACTTATCAAGACCCGGAGGCCACTCGAGGACAAAGGCTAATGGGTATACATTAGTGGAATTTTTTGTAAGTTGGAATTTAGGGGGATGGTTGATCAAAAACTTGTTTACGTTGGACTTGAAGATAATCAGATTGTAGTCAGCTGGAAAGCAGACAAGCGGAAGTGAGTTCCACAGGCGTGCAGTTCTAAGAAAGAAGCTTTTCATGGAATCCACATTTAGATTTAGGCATAAAAAAATATGGTCACGGTTGCGTATACAAAATGGCCACCAGTTATAATATAACGTTGCTTAATATCCGGAAAACTATTTGTTTGCGCCAAATTTAAATGCGGTATTCGTTTTCAGCATACCCGAAAAAACATTTACAAGTCATCCTTTTTAAGATGATTCAGATGATGAAAAGAAAGTGGAACTTTACCAAACAATCTTATTGTTCAAATAAAACCGATTAAATGATAATGTACATATTAGAAATGTATGCCGGTTCGGCTCACCATTTTTTGTTGTTTTTTTTTTTGTTGTTAGAGTGAAAGGATGGTAATTTCATAAACGAAAATATACTATTAAAAGTATCCCTTAAAGCAGGAGTTAATACTTGTAGTAAATGGGATTAGGACAATATCAAAAGGTAAGGTAATGTCTACGAGAATTATATCATGTCGGACGAGCATATATTACACCTACACTCTAGTCTCCCAAAGGAAGAGGATAATGTCAGGGAGGATGATTTCAGTAAAACATAAAAAATATTATACCCCCCACTATTAAAGTAATTTTGAAACTATCAAGTTGTAATCCTTTCCGAGGACGGGTTGGATTTTTACACACACACACACACACACACACACACACACACATGTATATATGTATATATATACAGGGTGTCCACAAAGTCTAGCTACATAATCTACAGGGTACCCACAAAGTCTGGCTACATAATCTACAGGTGTCCACAAAATCTGGCTGTATAATTTACAAAGTGTCCATAAAGTCTGGCTACATAATCTACAAGTGTCCACAAAATCTGGCTGTATAATTTACAGGGTGTCCATAAAGTCTGGCTACATAATCCACAGGTGTCCACAAAATCTGGCTGTATAATTTACAAAGTGTCCATAAAGCCTGGCTACATAATCTAGAGGTGTCCATAAAATCTGGCTGTATAATCTACAGGGCTCTCACAAAAGCTGGCTACATATCTACAGGTGCTCACAAAGTATGGCCGTATAATCTACATGGGGTAAATAAAGTTTGGCTGCATTATGTAGTATATGTATATATGTATGTATATATAAGTTTGTATATGTATATATATGTATGTATATATATACGTATATTAGCAAAAGTACCAGTCGTTAACTGGGTTCCAAAACAGCCTACAGAAAATGGACTCTGATTTATGAAAGTATGATAGGCTATGAAAGGGAAGTGTTGTAAAGACATAGCTTCGAATTTGGGGCTATCAAAACCAAAGCAAAATATGATGAAAGTAAAAATAAAATAGATAAACCCCATAATTTATTATACCATACATGTTCACACTGGAACACTTATCACAATATTCTGTGGATCTATATTAAAAAACCTTATTAAACTTTGTGACATATTTCCATTCTATGGGGGTCAGGCACGAACACCCCATAACTTTATTATACTATATTTCTTCAAACTGAAACATAATTATCAAAGTATACTTACACAGATAGATATGAAAAGTCTTTATTAAAGTTTGTGCCTATTTACATTCTATGGGGGCCAGGCGCGAACGCAGATCCCACAATTTTATCATACCATCCCTATTTAAATTAAAACATACTTATCAAAGTATTATTATGTACATCTATATCAAAAACACTTGTAAACGTGTTTTTTTATTTACTTTGTGGATCAGGCACGTACGCAGACCCCACGATTTTAATGACTCATCAATATGCCAGATAAAACATACCTATTCCTGTGTCTCGATACATCTTCTATCATCATATGTGATCAGTTTTCTATAATAGTCAACCATATAGGAGCCTATTCGTGATCAGACACACACACACAAACAGACCTTCAGCTGTATATTATAGATATATATAAATATGTATATATATGTATATATATATATGTATGTATATATGTATATTTATGTATATATATATGTATATATATGTATGTGTACATATATATCTATTTATGTATGTGTATATATATATGTATATATATGTATATATATATGTATATATATATGTATATACATGTATATATATGTGTATATATATGTATATGTATATATGTATATATATATTTGTAAATATGTATGAATATATATGTATATATGTATATATATATATGTGTGTGTGTGTATTCTATGATTTTATTTCTAATTCCCGATTCCGATTCTGATTAATCCTCCCAACACTCCCAACATATATATATATATATATATATATATATATATATATATATATATATATATATATATATATATATATATATATATATATACTAGTAGTTCAGCCCGGGATTTACCCGGGTGTTTGGAGGTGTATTTTGAGCAAAAAAAAAAAAAGTGGTAGTAGGAAGACAGGCTCGAACCCGTACCGCAAAGGAGGAAAAGAACGGGAAAAACCAGACGTCTTTGCTGTTACGACCACCGCCAAACCAGAAATGACGTAGGTTTAAATTAAGGCTAGACAATCGAAAGGAGAGGATAACTTTTAAAAATATCAGCGAAAAAAGCGACTCCCCCCCCTGTAGAAAAGTGTCTAGTTGAAGGGGAAGATACTAATGTTTTTAGCCAATTTTGCGATAGTTGTTCTCTGAAGGGTCGAATTTCAAAAGGATACTGATCTTGTAAAAATCCATCGCGTCTGTCGAGAGTTTAAGGCAGACATAATACATACATTTATATATTGGTTACTAAATATTTTCGACCCAAAGCGATTAAAAAGTTTGCCCTATCTCTGAATACCCTTTATGTGAGATTTCAAATGTTTAGACCAGAAATTGTCTGAGTAATTTGATAGAGACCGCAGAGGTACATTTTTTTAAAACTCTGACCCCTATTATGACCCCTTAAGATTTATTGTTTTGGGTGCAAATATAGTTATTAAATTAGATCCATATCCAAGAAACCTATATCTTAAATTTCACGTGTTAAAACCCAAAATTGTCGGAGGAGTTTGGTAGAGTTCTCAAAGATCAAATCATGAACTTTGACTCCTTAATTGCCAAATTTCTTGCCGAAAACGGATCATGAACGTTTCGCCAAATCTCAGTACACTTTATATAAAATTTCGAGTCTGTAGACTTAAAATTGACAGAGTTATTGCGTAGGGAAATGTACACACAGACACACAGATACACAGACACACTAGATCCAAAAAGCTTAGAGGAGTTTGGTAGAGTTCTCAAAGGTCAAATCGTTGAACTTTGACCCGTTTACAGCCAAATTTCTGGCCGAAAACCGATCATATCGATTTTCCCAAATCTCAGTACCCTGTATATCAAATTTCCAGTCTGTAGACTAAAAATTGACAGAGGGAAATGTACACACACACACAGACACACACACACACACGTTCACTTTTATAAATATACTAGCATTTCAGCCCGGCGTTGCCCGGGTGTTTGTAGGTGTATGTTGAGCAAAAAAAAACAGTTACTTTTTAAACTTTGACCCCTATTATGACCCCTAAACATTTATTATTTTGGGCTCAAATCAAGTTATTAAGTTATATCCATGTCCAAGGAACCTATATCTTAAACTTCAAGTGTTTAGACTCAGAATTGTCGGAGGCGTTTGGTAGAGTTCTCAAAAGTCAAATCGTTGAACTTTGACCCATAAACAGCCGAATTTCTTGCCGAAAACCGATCACATCGATTTTCCCAAATCTCAGTAACCTGCATATCAAATTTCGAGTCTGTAGACTAAAAATTCTCAGAGTTATTGCGTAGGGAAATGTACACAGACACACACACAAACACTTTCACTTTTATTGATATATAGGTAGAATAGATAGAGTAAACAAAAATATATACGTATACATAAATATATATGGAAACAATTTTGTGTTTACTATAAACTTTTGACGCGAATATTATGCAAGTATAAATCATGTAGAATAGCTGCATGAAGATAATTACACGTAAGAGTTAACTAAATATGATCATCCAATAGGAAAACCGAAAAAACTAATAGGGAATTAATTAAAATGAATGTTTAAAAAAATATGCAAATTAGCTAGTGAATGCAATTCCACAACCCATATATAAGAAAATTTTATTTTCTTAAATAAATAGAAAAGAGAGGTTTTAATATGAATATCAATACACTCAAAAGTGAAACGAATTCATAGAAGTGTGTATATATATATATATATATAGCGCAATGGTTTGAAGCTCCAACTGTCATTTGAGCGGTCGGGTTTCGATCCTGGCTTGGGGTAGTTGCTTGTCTAGCCGCACTGATAAGGAAACAGTACTCTATGTGGATGACTGTAATGCTCCCTATCTTAGGTAGAGCATATGTAGAAGTGATATACAAATTACCATTGGCACATTAAGCGATGCTCTTTGTGTAAAAAAATTGAGCTTAGGTATTAAGACAGTGTCAAAACACTCTTATTTTACTACCCGCATAGCAGCAGCCAAATAGCGCAATGGTTAGAAGCTCTGTCTGTCATTTGGGCGGTCGTGTTTCGATCCTGACTTAGTTAGTTGCTGCTCTAGCCGCACTTAGTTAGTTGCTGCTCTAGCCGCACTTAGAAGCTGTGAAACAGTACTATATATATATATATATATATATATATATATATATATATATATATATATATATATATATATATATATATATATATATATATATATATATATGCATAATACAGTAACAATACTCATAAATGTCGGATCCCGTCGTGGTACACACACATATATAGACGGCCTGCGCGTCCACTTCTACGCATATATGAAGAGAGTAACATTTAATCGGAAACATGCTAAAACACGAGATAATTTGAATGCTTATTAGACAATATTCTCAAGTGCATTTTGTCCCCATATATAGCGGTTTTTCAGGACTATCTGAAATGAAAATTTTCCCCTTTACAAGTAAACATTGACAAAATAGTTAATATAACTTCTGAAGCATCAATAAAATCCGCTCACCATCACTATACTAACACGAGAAGTAATAAGCCTTCTCTTATTGATGTTTCCTCACGTAAGATCACTAAGTTGGGTACTCCACCAGACCAGACGAATTTTTACCTAGAATCTAGCCAAACTAAGAAAAGGCCACATGAAAGAAAATTTATAACATAGTTAAGTAGTCAATTCGAGAGAGGAAAATAAGAGTTAGTTTATTTATACTCTATCATTATTTTCATAGAGTGTGCTCGACTGAGTTTCTATCTACAGTAATCCCTGTTATACGTTAACGAGAAACACTCACCAAGAAACAATCACTGTCAACAATTTCGTTTACTCTCTATCTGTTTGTAAAACTGAACGAAAATTCCATCAGCAAAGTTTTTTTTTTCCTGGAGCTAACCGTCTGTGGAACACCATACTACGGATCTGCTTCCCAGCTGATCGTTTTCAAGTCTAAAGTTTATAAGTTCTTGACAAGACGTCCTCGTGAATAATCAATTTCTCTCCAATTTTCACTATTGCTGATTATTACGGTGTTTATTCATTAACTTTTATCCTTGAGTGACGTCTGGGCTTTGATAAATGCAGACATTTGTAAAATAAAAACTCAGCATTTGAGCAATAGAAGAGAATCTTCACTGAATACTCAGACATCTCATTAGAGAAATGAATAGTTAGCCCCAGAAAAGGACCGATTGATTTCCATGAACGTAAAATAAAACCATATGTGGACGAAAAAAATCCAATTATTATTTCTATTTTTTTTTAATTACATTATAAATTATATGATGAAAATACTGAATTCGTTATAACATAACCAAAGTACCATTTATTATAAACTAGCGAGGGGTACCCGGCGTTGCCCGGGTGTTTGGAGGGGGGGGGGTAAAAAAAAGTAAGTATGAGGATCGAACCCGAACCCTTGAGGTAAAGTTGTGAAACAAAAACGCGCGACGTTAACCATTTCCCCACCGCGACATGCTAACGGGAACACGTTTGAATTTATTAAATTACTTGGATTCAGCAGGTGCTCGTTTTAATGAGTAAATGAGGTCAAGTTTGACTGCGGGATTTCATTTACTGCTGAACGCTTTTTTTTCCTCGCCCCCAAGATGTTATAGGAAAAAGACTAACCCACATGCGTCGAGCGACAAATATTGAATATTTATCTTCCCGAAATCGAGCAAATTAAATAGACAGGCGAACTTCGTTCTTAACTGTAAGATATTACGATTTATATGTGATATAAAAAGTTTTAAAAAGTTGTGAACCGACCGACCGCTTTTCTGAAAGAAGCCTTTTGTAAACACACAGAAAAAGCGAACACGCGTACATACATACATTTTCGCTTTTATATTTATAGACTAGCAATTAAACCCATGAAATAAATGAAAATTAACGAATGCTTCACGCTCCTATATTTTTTATTATCATCGAATCGGTGAAATTGCCCATTTTTCCATCAATTTGATTGTTTGCCTTTTCTGGTTAGGGGCCCATCGCCATGCATCCAGATGAAGTTTCACAAACCTTCCTGCAATGACATAGTCCCAACATTACATTCTAGTTTACATTGCACTGTAGAGAACCTACTGTTGATTTCATAAATTATTTTTATATAAACGGCTTAAATTAACGTTTAAAATGCAAAATGTATCATGGTGCAATTGTGTTCTGAACAAAAATATTCATCACGGACGCGCCCCTATCATGTCAAAGAACCTACTGTTTATGTTATATGCTGTGCTTTCTGCTTGTTTGGTAATAAAACTTCCCATATGCACGTGTAATGTTAGGCTGTATAAAGTGTTAGCTTTGGTTAGAATCGCCTGTACCTTCTTTCATCGGATTTCTTCGGTTATTTATTATCGATACTCATCGAATACATTCTGATACAACCTATCTAAGAATACTGCCAGATGCATAAATTACATCTGTGTGAAATTTCACAACACAACCGTTTCCGAGTCCATAGGGAACGAACTCACACACATGTACAAATTTTCTAGTACTAGATAATATATTGAAATTAAATAGTTTCTAAAATAGAAAACTCTTCGTTTTTCAAAATCATACTTTTAATATATGAATGGCGTAAATAAGAGCTAACCATTTATTTTGTATAAAAGATGAAAATAGTAAGAAAAGAAAATAAGTAATCACGGTTCGCCAGACAGAAATTTATTTATTTTCGGATTTCACACCAAAATAAATTCCTACGTAAAATCAATGAGGACGAAAATAAATGCATAAATAGCAAACAAAAAAATGAGTACAACAGAATGCGAACAAAAAAAATAAAAACGAGTAAACAAATAACTAATAAAACACATAACAAAAGAAATGACTAACAAATGTAACAAGCCTCGAATACGAATTAACCCCTTAAAAACAGAAGCCCAATATCTCCTTAAATAGATAGTCGGAACTCGCACAAAATAGATGGATATATGGTTTAAAGATAAATTGCAAGTCGCCATACATGTTTACCCCATTGGATTTATACATTCAGACATACACATACACATATATATATATTTATATATATATATATATATATATATATGTGTGTGTGTGTGTGTGTGTGTGTGTGTGTGTATCTGTATATGTATATATATATGTATATGTATATATATATGTTTATATATATGTATATGTATATATATGTATATATATATGTATATGCATATATATGTATATATATATATATGTATATATATATGTATATATATATATATATATATGAATATACATGTATGGATATATATGTATTTATATATGGATATATATGGATATATATGTATATATATGTATATATATGTTTGTATATATGTATATATATATGTATATATGTATATATATGTGTGTGTATATATGCATATATATGTATTATATATATATATGCATATATATGTATTATATATATATGTATATATGTATTTATATATATATATATTTATATATATGTATTTATATATATGTATTTATATATGTATATTTATGTATTTATATATGTATTTATATATATGTATTTATATATGTATATTTATGTATTTATATATGTATATATATATGTATATATATATGTATTTATATATATGTATTTATATATGTATATATATGTATTTATATATATATGCATGTATATATATGCATGTATATATATATATATATGTATGTAAATATATATATATACATATATATATATATATATATATATATATATATATATATATATATATATATATATATATATATATACGGGAGACTTCAAGCATGAAAATTATCATTTACAATATTTATTAACCTAAACAAAGAATTCAATAAATAAATGCCTTCATTTCATCTTTTCTGTGTTTTATTTCCTGTTTTATACCTTTAATGTGTTTTTAAATTTTAATTTGCATATTTTAATTCTTATTATATGTTAATGCTGTTTCTAATATTTAGCACTTTCATTCAAGATAGGTTTAAATTGTAAATATTAATATCTGTATTACCCCTAATGATATTTACGTTCATATATATTGATATAATAAACGTAGAATCAATATTTGTTCAAAAGTGCTCAATACTCGGCAAAACTTATAAATGTGCATTATATGAGCATTTGCATTTAGCCTACGCAAAAGTAAATACATTTTAGCGTCAATTGTACTTAGTTGGAGTTGAAAGATGACCATCGTGTGGCAAACTGAAAAAATGTATAAATTATACGAGAAACCTTTCAAGGGTTTCCAGACGTAAATACTTGAAAATTCAGTATGGTATTGCTATGTCTTATGAGATAACTGACCAATTTTTTTATGATTTCAGGTTCAAATGAATAGCTAAAGCAGGAATAGGAATGCACCCTACTAAAGCCTGGTTTTCGCAGCTGCTGTATTTCAAAAATGCCATCTGGACATTAGGACTATTTTGAAGAGTGATATGCAATAAAATCCTGTTTGAAACTTGGTCAAAATATCATAGAAACGCATAGAATGCTTCAGAGTGCTTTTGGATGATCTTTTGTGATTTGAGCATCATTCTTTGAGTGGCATAAGAAAACCAGGGAAGTCATCTCTGGTGCTCTAATTTACCTACACCTTCAACACTTCTTATCATCACTCACAGACAAGGAGTTTGAGTTGATTGGACAAATAAAAACATTCATGGATAAGAACTGTCGTGTGTCTAGAGATAATAAGTGCACAGTTTGATGCCAGTTTGGAAACTGTATGCACAATTATTCGTGGGGAACTAAAAGTGAGGAAGATTAACGCGAATGCACCAGCCCACAACTCCATCTTGGTCACAGACTATTTGATCAAGATGGACATCAAGACATATCTTTATCCTCCCTATATTCCAGACCTTGCTCTCTGTGACTTTTGGTCATTCCCAAAGCTCAAGGTGAACCTTATAAAAGTGCGCATATTTAAAAGGCATTGAAACCTATTAAAGGCATCTCGTGTGTACATATATATATATATATATATATATATATATATATATATATATATATATATAAAACACGTGTGTACAAAATGATTGCATTGCTGTGATTCCTAGATGTTAAGTCAA